>NC_087278.1:27308422-27610473 GCF_015220805.1 Pogoniulus pusillus
AGCATGTGCATGCATGTGTAGTCTCAGCCGTGGCTGCAAGTTTAATACTCCAGCGTGCCCCTGATTCTCTAACCACATATAAAGTTGCTACTGTATGCATTAGACTGTGCCCACACCTACACTGCTAGCAGCACTGACTGAATTCAAGGCTGGCTTGAATATGTACATTACTTCAGCATAGAGACTGAAGATATGTCTAGCACAGGGTTGCTTGTTCTGGTTGAAGTAAGATGTGCAGAGCTTAAATGAATAGTCACTGGCAAAAAATTGTGCTTCACAATGGGAATAAATTCTCGACTGGTCTCATGTTTTACATTATATAATTTAATACTGTGGCATATCTTTTCGCCTGAGCAAATTCATAGTCTTCTGCAAATATATATTGCACATATGCAATCACTCAAAACTCTCAGGCAGTAGTAGAAGGAAGAACTGTTAGTGTCACAAATAAAAATTATCATTGTTAAGATAAAATACCAAACAGCCTGCTGTCAGTGCATGAAAGATGGGACACTGATTTTATAACTCTCATCCAGAAAGGACGTTGGCTGTAAGCGGCACGATGCTCACAATCACGGAACTCAATTTATCTATCTCACAGGGATGAAAGGCTACACCTATCGTGGGGTTTTTGTGGAGAGTTTATTCACGACTCCCAAACTGCAATTTTTTTCTTTTTTTATGTTGTTTTTTGGCATTGCAAGCAATGAGATAAAGAGTGACTCTACAAACAAAATCATTGTTATAACTTCTTTTTAGGTATTCACAAGCCTGAACAGCATGCGAAGTTTCTTCCCCAGATACCTGATGTTATATGACAGCACAAGAGGAAGAAAACACTCAGCCTTCATCCCCCATTGGGCTAACAGCCATTGAATAGCAGCTTTAAAGAACAAAAGCACTAATCTAGTCATAAGCCAGCAAGTGCAGGGGCTTCACACCCAAAGTTTCTCTTCACAACAGAATTGCTGCTTACTTTACTGACAGATACATATGCAGAAAGGACAGCCTCAATTTGAATTTCTTTTAAGAACTTGACCCAAATCTCACTGAAACTAAAGTGCCATGCCTGCATCTGCCACTTGTATTGGCATGGAGAACCTGTTGCTTTACATTTTTAAAATGATAAAATGTTATCCTTCTATGCCACTTACTTTGCAGCACTTTACATAATGATGTATAAGTTATTATTTCACCAACATGCTGAGAGGATTCTGCTCTTTACCATGGCGCTGATTATCTACATCAGGAGGAAAGAGGTAACTTTTTATTGCAGGCAGCACAACAGAGGTGTACAGATTACAGCCTGGAAATAAAGATAGAAGGCTAAAATTAATAACCACCAGTACTACAAAAGCAGGAATGGCCACAAGGAGGATCACAAAGAGAATCTACTGTTCAATTGTATTCAGTTTATATTAATACTTTATTTAACAATAACTCTTTGATTTGTTTAGTGGCATATGATGCCAGTAAGAACAAACTACAGGAAAACTCTTTTGTCAGTATTCTTTTGGAGTTGTGGGAAGGTATTAAATTAAATTCCCCCCCCCCCCCCCCCCCCCCCTTATTACAAAAGACTGTTTAATATGTAAATTTGCTTTTAGAATTGTTTGGTCTATCGAGGAGTTTTCCTCTCAGGAAAACAAAGATGACAAAACACACTTCCAGCTCACAAAAAAAAAAGCCTCTCGAAAAAGAGACATCTCCTCTATTTTGGTAGCAGCCCTTGGTCACTAGCTGGCCAGTATTTCAGGTGATGTGAGTTTGGGACTTCTAGCTCCTCCTTACAATTACATCTCCTGATTGATGGCAATAGAGGAAGATAGACTGGCTGAAAGATGCTTCTTACAGACATGTATTTCATGTAAGTGTCTGTATTTCCACGCACTTGATAGGAACACCAAAATGAAATCTGACCCCACAGAAACATGCAAATCCTCATGGGCAGGCGCAGATAATGACTCAACCTGCACATTAGGTCAGCATGAGCTGCAGAAGAACACACTGGGTAGAAAGGGTGAGCAGGCATACACACAAGCACATTAAGGCACATGAATGCATATATCAATAAGGTTTTTAAAATCAGATTAATTTCAACACAATTAACAAGGCTGTTGAAAGATTTGCTCTACAGCTGCTGCCGCTGCCAGATGATGACAACTAAGGAAATGGAAATCAAAGGAGGAAACAATTACAACAATACTCACTGAAACTATTTAGAATTCTTTTAATAAGTGAGAGAAACAAGTAAATGAAAGAATGTATTTTATTGCTGATTAAGAGAATACTCATTTTAGGTCTTATTTTAAGAAAGAGATCAAATTAACAAATCAGTTCTTTCATTCAAGGGCAAGTGAGACCTCAGTGCATTCCCCTCATGATATTCCACAGCCTGCTGATTTGGAGGGTGGGCACTGTGAAACAGTCAAGATAAGCAGGAGATAGGACACATTTAGGGAGAAGTGCCAGATGGAGAGAGTAAAATGTTAATATACAATTCTATCGAAAATATTAACTCTTACTTATTGAAATCTAGCAGCACAACAGTAACTATGTCTTGCTTTTCTACATACTAAGTTATACTAGCCTCTGTCTCATCTGCAACCATCATAAAATTGGTAATGTCAAACATTCCTAAGCCCTAAGTCTAAACTTATGGTAGAAGGGATGTTTAAAAAAAGAAAAGTGATATATATTTCATAAGCAGAAACACTGCATCTTCTTTGACCAAGAAAAAAAATCCACATCCTTCTCCTTTTTAATGCCTTTGTGTCATATCTTCAGATACAATAACTGAGAGATAAGGAAATGTAAAACATCCAGGGGAAAAAAAAAGTTAGCTGTGACTGAGATTTCTTTGAAATGATGTGGGGTGACCCAGCTAGTTCCCAGATTGCAAGAACAACAGAGGCCACTGCACATTTTCTCTTAAGTTTGAGATTCTGCTCTGGTGTCATCTTCCTTTTTCTGAATGATGAAATGAAATAAAAGCTGAAACGTAAACAGGATATGACAAGAGTTTTTATAAAGGCAGGATTACTAAAAAGATGAATATGGGCTTTTAAACAGTACACTATAACCTGATAGAGTTTTGAAAAGCTCAGACATATAGAAGTTAATGACAAAAACACTGGCAAACCTGCCTTTGAAGGGGAAGGCAGCCAGAAAAAATTACAGAGTATCAGAGCTCGGAGGGAAAGGTAGAAAGAGTGGTAAAAGGGTTAAAATGACTACGATTAAGAAAGTGCATGACAACCATTCTCAAAGACCTGATCTGCACTAACAAAACCATGTCTCATGCTTTTGATGAGACACTCACAAATGATTTAGCAAGAGGTGCTTTTGAATTATACCAGTGCTTTTTGGCAATAAAATATCTTTTTTTTTTCCTCAGAGTTCTCATTTCTATCTGCCTTAAGCTGAAAACATCCTTGCTATTAAAAAAGATAAGAAATAAGCAAAACCAGGTTGAAAGTCTTTTTAAAGCAGAATTTCTCTAAGAAGGAATTTATTGCAAATTTCAGCAAAAATTGATTAAAATAAATTTAAGAATTCAGGAAATACTAAATCTAAAGAATCAAACATAACGCAAAAGAGGCTCCAGACTTTAAGCTATTTAAATCAAGACAAGGCATAGATTTCAATAGAGTTATGAAGCTTATAAAGGCCAAAGTTCTACCTTTACCTTCTGCTAAAATTCAGTGAGTTTACTGCTGTATTTCGTGTGTTTTAAAATAGCTGCTTCAATGTATACAAATGCATGTCTAGAGCTGTATGTTAATTAAAGTTCAGTTCACCTTTGACACAGACTTCAGTCAGTTTACAATTAATTGCTCTGAGGTCTGTTCCCCACTGTCAGATAGTTGGCTTACTCCAAACCTGAGGTCCATTATGCTCTGTAAAAATGGTCTGATCCACTAAAGTCACTTTGCACCCTGCAGAAGTGTAAAACTCGCACTCCTTGGGGAGAGCAGAGTGATGATTTTGCTGGGTGCTCCCAGCAAAATGTTTTTGTTTTATCAAGAGCAGGGAACTTATGCATGGTAGGGAGGAAGAGTGGAGCATCTTGCTGAATCCCCAATCCAAAACTCTACAGCACTAACAGCAAAGCTCCCACTTATCTTGGCCACACCAAGCTGGCCCCAACCTGTTCACAAGAAGACATTGTTTTCAAGAAATATATTTTGCCTTGAAGAAATACACTTCTGACCAATATTCAGGTCCCACCTTTGAAATCATACATTCACATCCTGTAAACTGCTTTAATTTCCCCTCTGCCTGGTATCTAAGAAAGAGACAAGTATATATATACCTACACTGTAGCATCTACCCTGAATGAAGAGTGTCTTTTAAGTAAATAAAAGTATAGCTGCATCCCACTTACTTTCTGCTAATATTCTGAATTCTCTTTTGTGAAACTGTTAAGTCTGAAAGTGAAGTTTTAATTGAAAATAACTTGAATCAAATGAATAGGGACTGGCTTCTACTGAAGTCAGTGGAAAGACCTCACTGGACTCAGCATGGACTTTGATTACAAAGAGATACAGGATTCTCATGGTGAATAAGTACATAAGACAGATAAGCATAACCTGACCATAAACCCTTTGAAGAAATTACCTATTCAGTGTAAAGAAAATCTGGAAGTGGAATCGTTCTCAACTCCTCAAAATGCCAAAGCACCAGCAAGACACAGACACTGCATTGAGAGCAAGAAAGTCTAAAATGAATAAACCACTACACAAACATTTGTGTTAGGTGGTTCTCCACCTGCCAGCACTGCCAGTCTGGGAGGAGTGCCCACCTCAGCACCAGTGCAGCTCCAAGAGCACGGTAGGTCCTCAAGCCTGACTGCACATCTGTGCAACTCCAGTGCACCATTTGCGATATGCTGAGCTACTGGCCAGGCCACTGTACCACAGCTCCCATTGTCCAGCAGGCTGGGGGCATGGAGAGCATCCACTGAACACACAGCAGACTGCCATCTGTACCCTAGTCCAAGAAGTCCTCTGGTTGCTGCAGGACACAACTGCAGCAGAAGCAGCATTATACATACACACCCTAATTCAGATAAACAGCAGAGTGACCACCATATGACAACAGTCTTGTTTCCTCTGGCACTCTGCCCTGCTTCAGCCAAAGGTGGGCCTTTATCAACTTAAGATAAATCTGCACTGAGCAGCCTTGGAGTGCCCATAGAAGTGAGGCATATTTAATTTAGGCTTGCTGATTTTAAACCAGTTCTGATCACTTTGTGCAGTCTTCTGCCATCAGCAAGGCCACAAAGTCTGCCACAAAGCACAGTCAGATGAGTATTGGTGTGCTAGCACTGGGCCTAATAATGAAATCACAAAAGCTCCTGCTCATTACACTGTGAGAACTGTTGCCCCAGGAAAGAAACTGTGAGCCATGGAAGATGTTGATATACATCAATGCTTTTGTTGGGTCAAGACAATCAAGGAAAATAATTAGCAGCAAGACACTGGATCTTCCAGCTCTCAGGAAGTGTTGTGGTTCCACACATTGTGCTCCCCAGAGAGGCTGCAACTGCCAGGCACAAAGAAGTTAGGAGCCAAGAGAAAAAAATGGAACATGGAAGATTTGTTTCAAAAATTTCATATCATATAATTGGTTTATTAATTCTGAAATGAGAAGACATATTAAGTACTTTGTGGCCTGGGAGTGAGAAATTCAAGAGTATCTTCCATATTTAGGAAGATAAAGGGGAGATGACTATGGTGTGAAATCAGGAGGAATAAGAAACTGGCTTCCCCTTTTAAGAGCAGCATCAATTAAACCCAGGGGAGGCGGGTGCAGTTTACTAGTTAATTAGTCCAGGGATGTGGTCCTTTCATGTGTAATTCAGAACAGGAACACCTGGTGTGCGGCACTTCAAAGCACGGGGGAGGAAAAAAGCCAAACAATGCAGGATAAGTCGCAAAAGAAAGCAACAGCACAAGAACAAAAACTGTTTATATCTGACCTTCACCCTGCTGTAAATAAAGCAAGACAGTAGGACCCCCTCCCTCCTGCCCAGGGAGAACAAACAGCTCTGGGCTCACTCGGGGAGGCACAAAAAAAGAAGAGACAGAAAGGGGGAAGAGAGAGACATGGTGGTAACTAATTGTTTTACAACCTAATTAAAAGGAAAACAGACAGCAAGATATAGATAGGGATATAATGATTTTAATCACGTTCTAATATGCAGAACCAAAAAAAAGACAAGCGAAGGGAAACGCGATCCGGGCAGTGCCGGGAGGCTGGTAGAAATGCTACCTATTGGCAAGAGAGGGCGGGGCAGGTTTGGCACACTGAAATCCTTGCTGGGTCTGAGTAACAAAGCCTGGGACTGGATGAAAATCGGGATCAAGTCACAAAGCTTCAGACTGGAAAAGAGTCAGGATGGTGCTTGGTCCTATGCATAAGTCGATGAGACCTGCTACTCCAAACTCAGACTGAATTTTAGCAGCATGCTCAAAAGCTTCTTCACCCCTTCCCATAAATGCTTTTGCGCAGCGAAGCTCCTCTGTGGCATGCCTGAATTGTGGCGAAGCTGGAAGCAGATGCAACATGATAAAACTTTTACAGTGCTTTACCTCATCAAACATAATGCAACTCATTAAACCGCGCATCCCAAAGTAGTAGGTGTTATTTCTATTTTACAGAAGGAAAACAGAGAGACTAATTTAGCAGCCATAAGCCACGGAACAATCAGCAACAAGTTTGCTGCTCAGTCAGCAAAACCTACCAGAAGATGACCAGATTTTGCAAGATTAATTATATTTTATTGGTTGTTTTCAGTACAGGAAAATCTCTGAGAGGGATCACTCCAGAAGAGCATAAGCATGGAACTGGCCAGGAGATAAAAAAGAAAATAAATCCCAGTTCCTTAATGCATATTTGAAGCAGGTCTCTTTATTGTAGTGGTGATTATCTTATTTGCTTATCACTAAGCTTGACCTAGTGTCCTGTTATTTTCACATACTGGACTGCAACTTAAGAAACACGATTTACTCCTTAAATCTGCTGCTATCTTTTGTGAGTCCTGGAGTAATTAAGCTCTGATCCTCATTGTGCCGTCTCTAAAATAGAGAAGTTGTGCAGAGAAACTGGGTTTGTGGAAAACACTCCACAGAAGGAAGGCATTATTACAGATAAAAGCTCACTTATATTTAAATGGCAATTTTGGTGTTTCATGAACTATGGAAAGTTATGAAGCCTGCACATCTTGTTCTACAACACCGTCTGTTCCCCAATAATTTAAACAAATTATGAGAAGAAATGCTGCAACCAGAACTGTTTTGGAAAATTTTCACTTGCAAGATACAGTTCTGGATAAGACAACAAATACAATTTGAAAACTCTGTTCATAATGTACTGAACATCACCATCCTCACATCAGGAATGGCAGAAATGCCCTGTGTGACTGATAGCCTGAGAAACTAGGAGAATAAAAGAAAACTAATCTCTCTTCTTCCCTCTCAAAATACAACACAAAGCAATTATTTCTTTTTTTTTGTAAGTAGAAAGTGGGTATATTGGGCAAAGATTCAAGAAAATAAATTTCAAAATGGGCTTGGTGATAGCTGGAAATAAATAAATAAAATTAAGCACATTTGGTGATTTGCCTTTACTTACTTCTCTATCATTTATAGCTGTGCTAGGGATTATGAATGTGGGAGTATTTTCTAGAATGAGCTTTGCAGAACAGTCTGGAGACTTCTCAAAATGTTTCTCTTCAACCATGCTCAGATGGGAAGAACAAGCTCCCCTATTTAAAGATAGCATATGTGATTCAGTGAGCAGCGACCCATCCAGAAGATGGATTTGTCTTAATAGAACAAGGACATTGTTCAAGCCATGGCCTAGCAGGAGTTTAGAGTTGAAAGATGTTTGGGAGTATTTTGGGTTGTTTGGTTTTTTTTTTTTTTTTTTTTTTTTTGTGGTTTTTTGTTTATGATTTCCCCTCCCTGCTCTGGTCATTTGGGAAGACAGAGGGGTTGAAAAAAAATATCATCCAGCATGAGTCTCATGAGAGCACTACTAGGAAGTTGAGATCAAAGCTGACCAAGGTTTTACAAGGTGAAGCCACCTAACAAAAATCATGATGCTTTTAAGATTCCTCCATAATACACCTAACACGTAACTCATGTGCACTGCAAGACTGAGCCCAGCACAAGATATAGACACTCCTGCCCATGAGACACATTCCTCTTGTACCATTTGTTTCCCCAAATTCTTCCAAATGCTGCCACACCTAGGACAGGACTAGTATCATCTGCGCGTGCTAGTCAACACAACGGCACAGCAAACACTCTCTGGGCTCCCAACTCCTCTTCCAGCAAACAAGGTCATGGCCCAGCCATTCTTGTTATGCATCTCAGACTGCACAGCCAACACAACTGCCAGCCAAGTGGAATTCACAGACCTTGACTGCAGCTTCCACAGGAAAAATGTGGAAAGCCTATTAGAAACTGGGCTGACCTGCCACAGCAGTGCAGTGAAACTGCAGACCTGTCCTCAGACATGACCAGATGAAGGACTCACCAAGCAGCTGTTTCATCTCCTTGACAAAAACTGTTAAATCTGATTGCTAGAGTGTTTTGTTACCTGCACTCTTAATGTGGATGCATTTATAAGGGAAATGGATAAGAGCAAGTCAAAGGCAGTTGGTTGACTCAAAGCTAAGCATGGTAAGAGTGTTTTTGCAATCACATAGTTCACAGATAGCCTTGGTTAGTCTGTGTGAGCCAGTGGAAGCCGCTGTTAAATGCTTAAGACTGCTAAAAACCACAAGACCCACAGTGGTAGCCTGACATTTAATCCCACAGAATAGTAAGAAGAGAATGAGAAAATGTAAGACAAGGACAGTGAAAACCAGAGGAAACACTCATAGGTCACAGGGTGGTACTAACACTTCAGTTCTTACCAACTTGGGATCTGTCTATATGACGATTACAGGCTAGGTGGCAAGTCAAATAGTTACAGAAATGTAAACATATTATATACTATATACATTCTACCTAGCCAATATATAAATCTATCCAGCTGTTAAAGACAGAACCACAGCATTTATTTGCCTTTTTGCAAACTGTTTTCTGTTTCAGATTCATAATTACAGAACCGCTCTTAAGTCTTGTTAAATATGCTCAGACTTTGTCTTACCACTAAATTTGTCTGCTCTTGTATCACAGTATCACAGTATCACAGTATCATCAGGGTTGGAAGAGACCTCACAGATCATCAAGTCCAACCCTTTACCACAGAGCTCAAGGCCAGACCATGGCACCAAGTGCCACGTCCAGTCCTGCCTTGAACAGCTCCAGGGACGGCGACTCCACCACCTCCCCGGGCAGCCCATTCCAGTGGCCAATGACTCTCTCAGGGAAGAACTTTCTCCTCACCTCCAGCCTAAATCTCCCCTGGCACAGCCTGAGGCTGTGTCCTCTTGTTCTGGTGCTGGCCACCTGAGAGAAGAGAGCAACCTCCTCCTGGCCACAACCACCCCTCAGGTAGTTGTAGACAGCAATAAGGTCTCCCCTGAGCCTCCTCTTCTCCAGGCTAACCAATCCCAGCTCCCTCAGCCTCTCCTCGTAGGGCTGTGCTCAAGGCCTCTCCCCAGCCTCATCGCCCTTCTCTGGACACGCTCAAGCATCTCAGTGTCCCTCCTAAACTTGTAGTTCAAAATAAACTGGAATTAAAACAGTAATCTCTCGGAACTCATCTTCCTGAATGCAGAGGCTCAGTATGGTGCAAGAAGAACATGTTCTCAGGAAGAAAGAGGTCTGAGCAGAGTTTCCTTTAAAAGTAGCAAAGAGGGAATAAAAGGGCTAAGAGTACCAGATGACAGCAGTCAAAAGGGGGTTCTGCAGAGCAAGAATAAACTGCAGCCTTTCCTGGAGTTAAAGAAAAAGGAAGACCTGAAGGCACAGCCCAAGAGCTGCACATGTTCTTGCCAGAGAGTAATTCTGATAGCAAGTCAGATTTTTTGGAGGTTATTTACTATGTTGGTGAAAGAAACCATTTCTTCATGGATTGTTTGACTCACCACAACTGGAAAAAAAGCCTTCACTGGTCTGAAGGAGAAAAACAACCAAACATCAAGCAAGCACCACCACCCACAGCCCAGCAAAAAAACCAAAAAACAAAAAAAAAGCCCAATGAAACACCAAAACAAAAGAAAAAAAGAGAGAGGACATGTTCATAGAAAAGATTCAACTTTTTCTGTTCTTTCTGGCCCCTTAAGACAAGATCCATCCAACATCTACATCCTTATAACTCCTGGGGGAGTTAAAATGAAGGAAAATAAGCAATTTTAGATACGATTCACCCAGACTGTTTTAGCATCTAACATTCATTAGACAAACTTGAAAACTACCTGTTCTCCCCACTGATAAACAGTGATTAATGACATTCATCTAGAAGTTTACATGACTGAACTTGGGAACAAGTCACCATAAGTCCAGGGCAGGTAAAGTTGGCATGTGTTGCCAAGGCTGTTGTCCTGGGCTCCCTGAGCCTGGCAGGGAGCAAACCAGTTCCTTAGGGAAGCACCCTGTGCTCTCACTTTGCCAGCTAGGAAGCTTTTGTTTCGCCACCATCCCTAACTTTAAAGGCTTGTTGATGAACTGACTGTGCAGGTCTAAATGAACTAAGTGATATCTCAAGAGTTTGAAATCTCTGGGCTTGAATTGCTCACAGTGAAATTTGATTTAAACCAGTCTCTTCTACAAGCATATTACCTTGTACAAGAACTCCCTGGACCCACTTATCCATTAAACACCCTGAAGTCCCAGGCTCCTGAAGACATTTGCTGGGATGAAACCAGCAGCATCTTCCACTGGCAGTTGCCAGTCCAGTCAAGTTCCACTGTGCTGTAGTGGCTGTTGGCATTCTCCTACAGAGCTGCTGGTGTCTTAACAGAGCAAGGAGTCCACCAGACGCAAAGAGACTTATCAAAAACTTAGAAGCTGCGTTATTCTTTGGTTCAAGGCAAATGACTACAAAACCCCAGCAGCTATAAACTCACAGACTTTGGCACTACGTAGCTTCAGCAATTGCCCAGATTGCAATCAGGACATAAATCAGGACTAGTACACTGCATTTTGGAGAAATAAAATTTTCTAAATGTGGTATCTTCGCATGCCAAGTACTCACATCAACAAAACCTCTTCAGTGTCTTACAGGAAAGAGTAGCACCTTCTAAACCATTAGCACCCTTCTAGCTAGTGCAACTACGGAAAGTCACTGGGAATAAAAGTGAGCACAGAGCTGCTTCATTTGTGGCACTTCTATTTCCTTTAATGTGTGCCTGATAAAATGTTTCCTAAACATTGCCTTTAGTATGTGTTTATCCCATAGGGACTATTCCAAGAGGACAAATAATGCAGCACCCACTTCTGCCAGGTTTGCCTTCAAAGCTATGGATACACACCTCATTCACTCAAATAAATTTCTTTTTTATCTAATACATCCAGTGATGCTTCAGGCTTGTGCTTGACAACATGTCCTACCTTTCAGCAGAAACTCTGAAACAAAAGTTAAGTTAGCTAAGAACAAAGTTAGCCTCATGAAAATATTTGTCGTGAAAGCTTGAGTTTGAGCAAGAGGTGTGTTTTATTTTTGAATATTCTCACTGGAAAAGACCACTAACTTTTCAGGGAGTCATGCAAAGTGCCTTCAACTGCCATTTCTTTTGGTGAGAAAGAGGACACACTTAAACAGGTTATCTCTTCTTATGTGCAGCTAAAATAAATACTTTCCCTCCACCTGTATCATAAAAGGGAAAAGAAAAGAATGAAAAAAAAAAAGCAAGAAAAGTGCAGTCAAAGAGTACAAAGAACTCTGCCTCACTTCCAGATTTAACCTCTTCCTTAGGCTCAGAAAGACCACAAAAATTCCCACTCCCTCTTCTGACAGTGAGTCCATTGCCGCATATGTCCTCAGCCAGGCAGCAGATGACACTCCCCGCTCCTTTAAAGAGTACCCTGATAATATGCAGGGCTAAAATGTCAGAAGCTATTAGAAACTCTCCGACACACAATATATCTCCATCCCCACGTTTTCCCCTTACACTATGCAACAACAGACAACAGGCATGCAAACTGCTCAGCTGCAACTGTTCCAAGTCGAATAATTACAACTTGTCAGAAAGAATTAATTTTCCCATTTCTCATAAAGATGTGTAAAAATTACCATGTTATTATACACTGACACTCTCTGGAGGCAGACACAAAATTTAATTTTGAATTCTTTCCGCATATTAAATTAAATCCATAAATAAGAGTTTAGGCATTCACTCGGAAGCATATGTTCATTGGGAGCGAAAGCCAACACGAGCCTGGCTGTAATGGTTGTTGTAATGTTTTAATAGCTCGCTTCTTCTAAGCACCAATAAATTTACATGATCATAACAGTCGTGGGCATACAAGAAGCCCATTACTGTCTGGGCACAGGCAGCAGCGTTAACAGGATGGAAAAATGGAATTGTGTGTGGGGGGAACAACCCTTAAATAAAATTAGGCGACTGCACTTGTCAGCTGCTCCATGATTGAATTTTTAATATTGTGGTCAATTGGTCAAAACAAATAATGGGATAAAATATTTTAATGTATTTAAAACCTGTTTCTGTGGTTAACAGAGTTTATCTATCTCTTTCTGTGTATGGCTTCAGACTTGTCAGGCTGCATTTCCATTCTCTGCTCAGACAAGAGGAAAGCTCATCATGGTGTCCTCTTGCCCACCTCCTGCTGGCTGGTGGCACAGCACTCCAGACCCTGCCATGAGAGGCTGGAAAGGGCCTGTGCATGGCCATGCTGCTTCTCAGCGCTGAACTGCATGGCAGCAAATGACTTTTGGCTAATCCCAGCAGATGCTGAAATAAAGCAGACAGGTACAGAGAATGGCAGTTGGTGTCACACCCTTCAGCTGAGTGAAGAAGCGAGCCATGCTTACCGTCTCCATTCATCTCACCAACACAATCCCAGCATAACCCCACCAAATGACCTTACTACAAGGCTGGACGCACACAAAACTGACCTACGTGCTTGCTGTCTTGGCCAAGATTACATTTGCGTTATACAAGTGGGGGTGAGCAGGTTAACTCCCCCCTTTTTCTATTTCTAATAATTTTTGTTTTAGGTACAGCTGTAAATGAAGCAGAGTTTCCCAGCAGGGAACTGAAATGTATTAGAAAGGTTAGCTGTAAAGATGGGATCCTGGAACTAGTTTTTAAACGTGGGCAATGAAAGATAACAGCTAAACTTATGTTTTGCTCAGATTAAAGTGTCTGCTTTCCTTACACATACACTCAAATGGTTATTTAAAACCTTAATTGCTTTAAAAAATAAATCCTAATTCTCTCTAAAGCTCTGCTCACCCTCACCAAAACTGGGAATACATGCACAGTGTGTGTGTGTGTGTACAGCACACAGATGTGCACAGCCACACACCACCAGTGAATCACACTGCAGAATGGAGGGCAATCCAGCTCCTAAAAAAAATCTTGGTGTATTACAGCTCCTCACAAAATATTCTTTCCTCCCAGAGTAGACAATAGATGTACAATTCAGTATTATCTTTACAATTGTCCAAAGTGAGTTTATGAGGTAGTAATACCCAGATCCTCACACAGAGGAAAAACACAAAGCCATGGATAACGAAGCACTTCCCAACTTACGGCATTTTCCAAATTCACTGAAAACCCATTCCCCCCTGTCATCAACAGATGACTCTCAGTGGCTGCTGTGGGAGTTGATCAGGTTCTTAAATTATCAGTTATCTACCTGATACTTCACTGACTTCCAGAAGTCCAGCCCAGAGTATTCAGGTCTGTGCAACTCACTCAGGGATGAGACAGTCCTGAATCATGGCATCAGGCTTGGCTTCCACAGCATCTTTCTGGCTGCTGACTACTTCTTGCCCAACCCACTGTGTCTGGATTGGGCAAGAAGAGATCAGCTGCCAGCAAAACACAAGAATCCTTCTTCAGGAATATCACTCAACTTCCACTTTGCAGAGAGTGAATCCAGCCAGGGTCAATTATAAGGAACAACAACAAAAATTGCATTTTGAAATCTGCTGGGCAATTTCCAGCCTGCAACACAAATTGGGGTTGTCAGTTTGATTTCCAAGAAATACCACCATAAATGCTGTCTCAGGCTGCCTGCTACAGGTGATGCTGCCTGACTTGCAGATGCTCCCAGTGCCCAAATTTGCCAGAATTTCACTGCACCAAGCTGAGTCTCTAGTAATCAAAGATAATGAGATAAAGCAAAGGAGATCCCAGCAGCAGGAATGTGGTTTCAGTAAGGTGTAAAAAGTTCCCCAGCAAGCAGTGATAGCTGTGTACAGACTTCTTATCTAGGGGCAGAGGGAATCAGAAAGTTATATGACAAGAATTAAAAATCGATTGTTGAAGGTGAGAAAATTTGACACTGTATTTTTAGTGCATTGGACAGGAGACTCAAATCTGAAACCAAAACTTTGCAGGAGCTTTTAAGAAAGTCTTTTGTTGGTGTGGCACGGGTACTTCCAAAAAAACCTGAACAACTCATTCTTCACTTTTCATCAACTAATCTCATTCTTGCTCAGAGATGCAGTGATTTACACCCTTGTCACCAACTGTGTAGCAGCTTCTCTGAAATGAATTTGCAACCTCAGACTAGACCCTAGCCAACAGCAACAACAACAAAAAAAACCAGCCCAAAGCACCCCACAACCTGAAACCCCTTAAAGCACTTGGTATTAATTGGCCATCCTTGCTGGTGGTCTCAGGACAGAAGCAGTGGGCATGGAAAATGAACAAGCTCCTGACCTCCTTCTGATCCTCTCCATGAGAGCTGAGACAATGACTGGGCTATGCACTGCCATTTCCTATTTAATTAAGCAACTAAATGGAAGATTTCCTTTGTGGCTAAATGGGAGGCTTCTTTATCCGTTTCTGCTCTCAGTCTACTGACTCTTGCAGTCACTTAAGTCGACTGTAACATTCCAAGGAAATAGTTCCCCCCTTCAGTTTTCCCAGCACAAAGGGAAGAATACTGCAGCAGCACTGCAACTCAATTTATGTAGAGAGATTTATAGCTGTGTCTTCTGATTTGCATCATTCTATTATTTTTCAAGAGACAACCCATGTCATTATTCTCCTTAAAATATATGATACCTTTACCTCTAATCCCACCGCAGAAAGAACTTCACAAATGTGAGAAAAGTTGATTCCATGTAAGATGTACAAACTTCATCTACCTGGTGGTGATGATATATGCACATTATATAATACATATATGTGGAAAACAGCCTTGATGTGACAGCTGAGTCCTGAGGCATCATAGTAGTCGCTCTGCGTTTGAAAAACAGCTTCTCTACCAAACCACTCAAACAGTAAAATGAACACAATATACTCTGCAGCTAGAACTATGCCCTTAAGCTTCAGTTGGAAGAGAAAAACTTCTCATTGAAGTGTATTTTAATTAGGACTGCAGAGAACTAGTTTGAATGAAAGCCTGCTTTTTCTTTTCCTTTTTTTATCCCTTCTTTTTCTTTTTGAAACCCAAGCTAGAGTTAAAAAAAATATCTTGGGTAGGTTGAAAACCAAGTGAAAAGCAGAAGTAAACTTCTATTTGAAGGTCCTTTAGCTGAAGAAATTCCCTACAAAAACTTGGATTTGGGGACGACAAAGAAAGGATGAGTTCTTATATTCAGTCTGCTTTTCCCATATGATCTGCAGACTGGCTCTGTCACAAAAGCTAGAAAACACTAAACAAGTTATACAGCATTTGCTTAACTGACAAAATATTCACTGATTATTACTGCCATTAGCCTGTTCTTTTTGATTTCCCTATGTATTTGTTTCTCAGCATTTGGGATGTTTAGTATCCTGACATGATGTGTCTCCAAAGCTTTGTCAGATGCTATCTTTCTAGATTAAATAGATACAGAAGGATACGCATTATGCCTGTGACAACTGCCTCATTTAATGACAGACTTCCAGGAAGGTCACAGAACCTATGTCCATCTGTGCTCATCATAACACCTTTGTAGTACCCAGCTCTCTCCACTCATCCTAGATTTAACAATTATGAAATGTCTGAATCACAGCACAAAGGGCTGGAAAGCAGATATTGCATACATCAATATCCACCTGCCAGCATTCCTGGTGGTCTGAAATACCCTCTCAAATGTTTCCAGTTGTCTTTTTTTTTTGTTTGTTTTGTTTAATTTTGGTTTGGTTTTATTATTTTTTATAAATTTATTTTATTATTTTATTTTATTTTGTTTATTGAGGTTTTTTTTCCTTTTTTTTTTTTTTTTTTCTGTTTCCCTGCCCAGGATGTTAACTTACTCCTTGTGTCTCAGGGTCATGTGCTGTTACTTCAAATACATAAATCTTGGATGAAAGATTTGGAGTTTGTTTCTGGACAAGGGCAATACAAAGCCTGTTTAAGCAGATGCAGAAAATATTTTAAAACAGCAAGGCTGCAGAATTCAGTAAGGAGGCGAAACAAGAGAGCTTCAGTACCACTGCAGCACAGGCATAAGGAAACTGTAATCATATCTAATTAGAGTTAAAATAATGTTTCCCTTTGAAATGTTTAATTAGCTCTGTTTTATTACATAAACATTCTTGATGCAGAGCATACTGAGCTAGAAGAGTATGATGAGTTAAACAGTGCAAAGTGCTCAGGCGCCCAGTGTGGGGCAAAACCTGACAAGGAGTGGCTGTTGTTACCAGATGTCTGGACCATCAGTGTAACCATGATGCTTGCTGCAAACAGCAGGCTATCATTTCAACCTTTGTTGCCTATACTGAAGCCTCCCATCGTGCTTTCAATTTAACAGCATCACAAGGAGACAAAGAAATTTCTTACAATATGCTTTCAGCTCGGAGACAAATCCCATTTAAACTTGTTCAGCCTCTCATAGCGTATTAGTTATTGTTGCCAGTCTGCATGTCCTCTAGCAACACACTACTTGTTTCTGGAGAAGAGAAGCTTTTTCTTCCTCCCCCCCCCCTCCACTTTTTCTATTTTTTTTTTTAATTCTTGCCCTTCAGTTTGATAAAGCAAGACCAGATTTACTGGCAAACTTACAGCACGCTTGTCACAAGCTTGCAGCAAATTTAATTAACCTTATTACAAATATGGTTTTCTTGAAGATTACATCACAATCTGGTTTCACATCGCCTGCTGCTGATTCAACATATTCTGTGCTTTGGAGAATATGTTCATTTTCTGAAAAAGGTCAAAATGTTAAATTATCTAAAACTTCACTATTTCTTCTGAGCTCCTGTTCAAATGTTGTGCTGTACCAACACTGTCTTATGAGCCACATGCCAGTTGTAGGCAGGTTTACTACACAATACAGTTTACATCCCTTTAATGACAAGGATGGACCAGGTGATGGAAAATGTCTTGCTAGTTTAACTCCTCATCAGCTCACCGGGACAAAATCACTAGAAAAGCATAACTGGAATGAGCTTTGCCCAGCAAACTAGAAACACGGCAAAGTTACTATCATAATTTGGAATTTCAGCTGTGTGAGAGTTGAGATAAAATATTACTTTTGCTCAGGAACGCTGACAATGAAGATGCATTAATTGGTTTAGATTAGCAAAATTAATTAATATCTTCTTACAGTCAGGACTAGTTTTCAAATGAAGTGTTTTGTGAGGGATTTTTTTCATCTCAGTTTCCAGAAATTTGAAGTTTCCTGCAACAGAAAAAGTTGGCATAAGATTTCTATCAGCATACTTCAAACTCTAAAGAGCTGGGTGAAACTATGGATCACTTCCTTAAACTATACCTGAATTTTGAACCTTTAACTCTTTGCACAGCCTGAGAGTCTCCCTGAAAGTGTATACTCTGACAGAAATGTGGGAGAAGTCCTGATTCCTACCATGTCCATTTTTTAATGTAATGTCTAGAAGAGAAATGGCCTTGCCTATATTCATTCAATAACAAAGCAGGACTGTTATGGCATGGGAGAAAGAAGAGGAAAAACGTCACAGCATCTATATGGAAAACTTCTTTGATAATGCACAAAGAGAGAAGATGGTGCAAACCAAAGGCACCTTTGCTCTTTGCTAACACAAATGTTATCAGATCAGTGGATAGAAGATGTCAAGGACAGCTTATGTGGAAAAACCCAAAGCAAATGTTAGTACAACAGCAGTGATATACTTGGCATATACTGGTAAGGTGGTTGACCAACATAGCAAAAATACATCAAAGACATTTCATGAAAAGCAGCCATGCTCTAGAGAAGACAATTTCCAATAGCAGAGGGTACTAGAGGGCGTAAATGTGCCTGTTCTGTGTCAATGTTTGTAGGCTACCAAGGTGGTGACTCCCACATGACAAAAGATGCTCTTTTCTTTTACACCTCTGTGTACATAATACAGTTTTGGGATTCTTCTACTTTTATGCACTTAAACAGAGAAGTTTGAAATCTCAAGTGAGAACACTAGACAAAAAAACAAACCCAAAGGGTCTGCCTACCAAGGGTACTGTTTTTCACTGCAAGAGAAAAACAAATCAAGCAAAACTCTCCTATAACCAAAACCTTTCACACTGTCCAGCTAAACTTAATCTGTAGGTCATTGTAACACTGCCATGCATGGAGGATGTGCATTATTTTACCAACTCTCTTTACAAGTAACAAAATATAAGTATTAAATAATTGAAACTGAACTCAAGTCCTGATTGTATCAAGAAGGTATATGCCATTAGGGACAGATTTTGAAACTTTCAGCAAGACATTCAAAGAATTAATCAAGAAGATGCTACTGGGCCTGTTATTCAAGAAGCAGCAAGAAATGTTGGATGTGAAAAATCAAAGGGCTGCAGCAGCTGTGACAATCAGGATATTAAGGTTCACAAAGGAGTGAGGAAGATACAGTAGAGCCACTGCTTTGGACCTCAAGAAAGCAGATTTCAGCTTGTTCTGGGATTTGCTTTTTAGGATTCCAGAAAGATGGCCCTGGAAGGAAACAGAGCTGAAGAAGAGATCCTTGATTTCCAAACCTCAATCTACTCAGAACACTAATATTCTAAAGTGCAAGGGTGGCAGAAGGCCAGCACAGGTGGACAGAGAACTCCTCAGCTAGCTCAAACACAAGGAGTCTATCTGTAATGGAAGGTGGTACATAGAACATACAGAGACATTGCCAGAGCATGCAGGGAGAGAGTTAAAGTGTAAGAGCTCAGCTGGAGATGGAACTGGCAAGGGATAGGAAAGGCAGTGAGGTCACAGAAGTGGAGCTTCTGTAAGTACTTTAGCAGCAAAGGGAAAGTATGGTCCCACTAGTCAGAAGGGTAGAGGACCTAGTGGCACAGGTCATGGAAGAGGCTGAGGTACTCAATCAATTTTTCTGCTTCATTTTCATGGGTAAGGTTTGCCCTCAGACCTCACAGGTCTCCAAGTCTACTTGCAGTCTGTGAGCATAAAGCAGTGCCCACAGCAGTCAAAGGTCTAGTTCAAAAGCACATAAGCCAATGGGACACATACAGTAGGCCCAAACGAGCTCCACCTGAGGGAGGTGAGTGGTATTATGGCAAGGTCACAGGATCACAGGATGTTAGGAGTTAGAAGAGACCCAAAGAGATCATCCAGTCCAACCCCTTTGCCAGAGCAGGACCATACAATCTAGCTCAGGTAACAGAGGAATGCATCCAAATGGGCCTTGAATGTCTTCAGAGAAGGCAACTCCACAACCTCTCTGGAGAGCCTGTTCCAGTGCTCTGTGACCCTTACAGTAAAGAAGTTCCCCCTGTGTTGAGGTAGAACCTCTTGTGCTGCAGCTTATGTCCATTGCTCCTTGTCCTACCCAGGGAGCAGTGAGCAGAGCCTGTCCCCACCCTGACACTCAGCCCTCACATACTTATAAACATTTATAAAATTCCTCTCAGTCTTCTTTTCTCCAGACTAAAAAGTCCCAGGTCCCTCAGTCTCTCCTCATCAGGCAGTATTCCTGTCCCCCAATCATCCTTGTAGCCCTCTGTTGGACTCTCTTGATCAGATCCCTGTCCCTCCTAAACTGAGAAGCCCAAAACTGAACACAGGTTCATCTCTGAAGGGTCAGAGCAACTGGAGGAGGTAGATGGCAAGCTGAGCATGAGCCAGCATGGCCCTGGAAGCAAAGCTAGCCAGCAGCTTCCCAGCCCATGCAAACAGCAGCGTTGCCAGCAGGCAGTTGTGGGACCCCACCTGGTGTACTGTGTCCAGCTTCAGGCTTCCCAGCATAAAACGTTGATATACTGGAGTGAGTCCAGTGAAGAGCTGTCAGGATGGTGGGGCACCAGAGCACACATCACACAAAGACAGGCTCACAGAATGGGGTCTGTTCAGCATTAAGAAAGCAAAGCCCAGGCCACAGGCAGTGTTGCTTCTTAAAGCTACCCAGTTTGAAAGGAAAAAAGAAGGCAAAGCCAGAGCTCTCAGAGACATACAACAGAACAGGAGACAGTGGAAATGACAGTCAGGTCATTTTTTTACCAAGAGGATAGTCACATATGCCAGTGTCTTAGCAGAGAGAGTGTGGAGTGTCTATGCTTACAAACATCCAGAACAGAACTGGACACAGCTATGAATAACCTGCTGTTGGAAGTCACACAAGACTATGTCCAGAGGTCCCTTCCAACCTGAATTGTTCTGTAATTCTACAGTTGCACAAAATGCCAATGAGATTTGTCTGCCAACACCTGGCAGAATCACAGAAACATTCTGGTTGGGAAAGACCCTCGGGATCACCAAATCCAACTGATAACCTTACTCTGCAAGGTTCACCCTAAACCATAACCCCAAGCACCAGATCTAAATGACTTTTAAACACATCCAGAGCTACTGACTCCACCACCTCCCTGGGCAGCCCATTCCAGTGCCTGACTACTCTTTCTTTGAAAAAATGTTTCCTAATGTCCAGTCTAAACCCACCCAGGTGCAGGTTGACTGAGATCAAAGAAACATTCCAAATTTAGCGGAACTGTTCTGGAGAGAGCTTAGATTGTCTGATTATTTACTCACATGCTGCTTGCCTTATACTGGTGCTGTACACCAAACATCCTCTTCAAAATGGGCTAACAAAAACCTGTATCCCATTCCACCAATTCTAACTAATTTACTGTTACTTAATTTTCATCCATGTATTGACCATGAAGGATACATACCAGAAATCTTTCTTCAGGAGTTTGTGCCTAAAAATTGGCAGCTTACAAAAGCTTTTTATTTCCCACTCTACTCTTCTAATATGTTTCCTGTTATGAAAGTCCTTAAACATCATATGAGAGAATTCTGCTTTTTTACAAGCATTAAGTTCTGTTTAGATATATGGATGGTTTCAGAAGTGTATCTGCTGGAGTTTGTGCTTCTGGCTTTCCCCTTCATGGTCTTGTAAATCCACAGAGCTTTATGCAAGAAGGATGAGAAAGAGTCTGGAAACTTGAGAAACACACACTAATTCACATGAATGCAGCTTTCTTCATGGGACATCCTGAGCCCTCCTTCTTCCACTTTGCTCTTTTCCAGGCAGTCTGACAGAGGGGAACATGGAAGAGGGGAGAATTGAAGCAAAGAGAATAAGTTCTCTAAAGGAAATAATCACTGGGCTGGAGTTTCCCCCACTTTTTTGTTCTTGGGATTTTTGGTTTGGGTTTTGTTGTTTGTTGTTTTGGTGTGCTGTTTGAGTTTTTTGGTTGGTCGGTTGTTCTTGTTTGGTTTGGTTGCTTCTTTGGTTGGCTAGTTGCTTTGGGGATACAGGAAGGCATGGGGAAGCTTTTTCTTCTCTAATATTTCTATGCAGTGCTTTGCGGTGCTATAGAATGAAAGGTGCTAAATATAAAGTGGTGGTGAATGGTGCCACATCCAGCTGGCAGCTGTCACTAGTGGTGTCCCTCAGGGATCAGTGCTGGGCCCCATCCTCTTTAACATCTTCATAGATGATCTGGATGAGGGCATGGAGTCAGTCATCAGCAAGTTTGCAGATGACACTAAGCTGGGGGCAGATGTGGCTGGGTTGGAGGGCAGAAGGGCTCTGCAGCGGGACCTTGACCACCTGGACAGATGGGCAGAGTCCAAGGGGATGGTGTTCAATAGCTGCAAGTGCAGGGTGCTGCACTTTGGCCACAACAACCCCATGCAGAGATACAGGCTGGGGTCGGAGTGGCTGGAGAGCAGCCAGACAGAGAGGGATCTGGGGGTGCTGATTGATACCCACCTGAACATGAGCCAGCAGTGTGCCCAGGTGGCCAAGAGAGCCAGTGGCATCCTGGCCTGCATCAGGAATGGTGTGGTCAGCAGGAGCAGGGAGGTCATTCTGCCCCTGTACTCTGCACTGGTTAGACCACACCTTGAGTGCTGTGTTCAGTTCTGGGCCCCCAGTTTAGAAGGGACATTGAGATGCTTGAGCGTGTCCAGAGAAGGGCGACGAAGCTGGGGAGAGGCCTTGAGCACAGCCCTATGAGGAGAGGCTGAGGGAGCTGGGATTGGTTAGCCTGGAGAAGAGGAGGCTCAGGGGTGACCTTATTGCTGTCTACAACTACCTGAGGGGTGGTTGTGGCCAGGGGGAGGTTGCTCTCTTCTCTCAGGTGGCCAGCACCAGAACAAGAGGACACAGCCTCAGGCTGCGCCTGGGGAGATTTAGGCTGGAGGTGAGGAGAAAGTTCTTCCCTGAGAGAGTCATTGGGCACTGGAATGGGCTGCCCGGGGAGGTGGTGGAGTCGCCGTCCCTGGGGCTGATCAAGGCAGGATTGGACGTGGCACTTGGTGCCATGGTCTGGCCTTGAGCTCTGTGGTAAAGGGTTGGGCTTGATGATCTGTGAGGTCTCTTCCAACCTTGATGATACTGTGAGGCTGTGATAAAGGATTTGATATTATTATAAAAACACTAAAATAACACCCAAAATAAATATTTAAAAATATATAACATTTCTGAACTCTCAGTTCTTGGCACACAACTGGAGACCTTTAGATGAGTTGCTCATTACTACTGTTACCAAAAATCCTAAGAGAAACAACAAGGCTACTACTAATTCACCTAAAATAGAAAATTCTGAACAATTTACAGCAGCCTGCTCCCTTATCACAATCCTCCAGGGACCAAACACCTGTTCATGCTGGCTACAAATGAAAACACTCAGTCCTCTTGTTTAGGAGGTTCATGCATTATTGCAGTACATAAGACATCCACACAATTTTTTCCTCAAAATTCTCAGATTTAGTTGAGCAGAGAATAATTTTCCCATTCTTGGGAAAACTGTGCAATTTCAAAATATTGTTAATTTTCAAGGTGGTACAATGTCAGCACCATTAAAAGTATGAAATACAGAATCAAAGAATCACAGGACATTAGAAGTTGGAAGGGACCTCCAGAGATCGAGTCCAACCTCCCTGCCAAAGTAGGACCTCCTAGGGTAGTCCACACAGGAACTCAACCAGGCAGGTTTTGAAAGTCTCCAGAGAAGGGGCAGACTGTTGTAGTGCTCTGTCACCCTCACTCTAAAGAAGTTTCTCATGTTGAGGTGAAACCTTCTATGTTCCAGTTTGTAGCCATTGGTCCTTGTCTTACTACTGCACACCACCAAAGAGAAATTTGCCCCAGCCACTTGACACTCACCACTCATATTTATACATATTGATGAGATCTCCTCTCAGTCTCATTTTCTCCAGACTAAACAGCCCGAGATCTCTCAGTTCCCCTCCATAGGGGAGGTGCTCAAGTCCTCCATTAATCCTTGTGGCTCTAATACCTGAGCAAACAGATGAACAACTGCACTGACATCAGTGGTTGAAGCACACACTTTGAACAGACGACACAAGCTGCAAATTCCTACCATAATCAATTCAGATTAAGGTCTTTGCCAGTCTCACAGTGTACATCCATGCTTCCCAAAAGGCATCAGCTGGACCTCTTGGAATCTCCAAGCCAGACAGCCAAACAAGCAAGAGAAAAAGGCTCTCATCTGTTACAAAGGAAACTGAGTTTGAATCAGGTAGGGTAAGTTTGAATCAGGTAGGGTAAGAGTTTATCCAGAGCAGTAAAGTCGCAAGTGAATTCTCATTCTACTCAGAATAATTTATATATTTTCTCATCCAGTTCTGATAAGAAAACAGAACCTGGATAAGAAATCTTTCTCCATAAATTTGTCATTGAACTTGACATATTTCATTAGAAAAAATCCAGAGGATAGTAAGCTCTCTAGGTGAAAAATATTCTGACCAGCTTTGAACTATAACCTTAAGGTGTGGTAGATACAGACACTGTAGTAATTACATCTGCACTGATACACAGAACAAAGCATAAGTGAAAATTGCTAGGGAATATGCTAACAAGTGAAGGTGGGGAAGAGATGAGTTGGACTTTTCAGTGAATGCATCAAACAAATTCCAGTACTATTATTCAAATTCATCATAAGGACTAGAGACAGGAAATCTAAGATGAAGCACTCTATTTGGTTAAATGTCTCAGTTCAGATAGATAAGCAAAACAAACAAATAAATGACTAAGTAGAGAAGTTACCTGATGGGAGAGAGAATATCACATAGAGAGAGGAAATCTCATCACAATAGCCAGCTAAGAAATCTTCTGCCCCAAACTGCCACCTAAAACAATACAGCCAAATCTTGCAGGTGGGTAAGCAACTAAGCTTTTTCCAACACAGATAGTGGGGCCATATGTCTCACATCTCTTCTGCCTGACATCTGCCACCACCACAGTCAGTCATCCAGCCTGCAGCACATGCCTGGAATGGGCTCAGCATACACAAAGAGGAACATGGATCAGATGAACAAGCTTTTCTAACATAAGTTAATAGCTTGGGAAATACCCACAAACACCCTTAGGGATATGTTCTAGTTAAAACTTTCTGTAATTACTGTTACACCTGTGTGTAGCACACACACATTGCTCCCATCACAATGAATGGTAACAAAGCTTATGGCATTACTGGTAATTCAAGCAACAAGAAAATAAAAATCTTGATCAGTGCTCTTTCATTTAGTCCTGTCACAAGGCAGTCAGTATAAGATCCCAAAGTTCTTTGAACGAGGCACCCTAATCAAGTGTAAGAGATTTGTTACACCAGTAATATAATAGTCTAATATTGACTAAAAGAATAACTCAAGTGCATTGCATCCAGTTATCATCAGTATCTTTCCCAGCTAATGGAAATAAGCAAGACTTATGCTTGGCTGCAGAGAGTTGCTTCAGCAACACCTGTTGCACATAAAAAACAAGGGTTAAAAATGAACATAGCAACAGGGAAGTAAAACCATGAGACCTCTCAAAGACTAGGAAACACTGTTCCATGCAACAGCATTTCATACTGCAAATCTAGTGCAGGAACAAGTGGAAACTGTAAACAACTTGAGTATTTTTAACTACTTCCACCTGGGAATGACATCTGAACTTTGGTTATCAACTTGAACTGTGGGTGAGATAGCTTATGATCTGTTGCCCTGGGAGACTAACGAGATAAAATATCACTGCTGTGCCCTCTGCAAGGTTTGAGCAAGCTTTGTAAGAGTGGATGCACAGGAGGTGGATCTGTGAAAGTCTGTAACACTCTGATTAACATCTGCAAATTGATTTAGGCTGATTAAGTACGATCCAAAATGAATTATATGTCTGTAGGAACAGAAGGAACATTCCTGACATAGAAATCACACATCAATTCAAAGACTCACAGTTACTACATTCTAGGTTACTGCTTCAAATGAGGTAAGGATGACAACTACCCAAAAGAAACAAAAAACTTCCCAAAATCAAACAATTCAATTATTTTTTCTGTAGATCTCCCCTCAGATGAACTTTTCAAAAAACCCAAACCAAAACACACAAACAACAACAAAATTATCCAACCTATCAACTGACCAAGCAAACAAACACCCCCCCCCAAAACCAAACCAAACAAAAACCAAATCAACCCAAATAAAGAGAAAACCCCAATAAAGCTGAGGTAGAAAAGAAACCATTTTGCACAACTTTGTAAATGAGTTTGATTGCAACCATTCAGGGCTTTCTAATAAGAACAACTAAAATTACTTTAAATATATATCTGTATCAGACACAGATGTGTTTCACCCATCTTTAAATGAAGAAAATCTTTCAAAATTCTTTTAGTTTCCAGTAGTGATTCTGAAAACAAACAACCAACCAACCTAATCCAAACTTGCTCTAAATTCAGATGATTCTGTTGACATTTACACAAAATCACAGAATAGTAGAGGTATGGAAGAGACCTCTGCAGGTCATCTAGTCCTGCCCCTCTGCTAATGCAGGTATTCCCAGCCCAGGTTGCACATGAATGCATCCAAGCAGGTTTTGCAAGTCTCCAGAGGAGGAGACTCCACGACATTTCTGGGCAGCTTGTCCCAGTGCCCCATCACCCCCAAAGCAAAGAAGCTTTTCCTTATGTTTAAGTGAAAAAACTCCTGTGTTCTAGTTTGTAGCTTTTGTTCTAATTTTCTTCTTTCAACAAGAGAACTATCCCTCTAATGAAGATTGACATTTTAAAATGGCTTCTCATTTCTGTATTCACAGGAGAAAAAGAGTAGCAAAATGATCCAAATATAATGAAAAAAAATATTGTCATGGGATGCATACATATACTGAAAGAGGTACCTAAAAACTGGTTTGCCTGGAAAATTCAAACTTCTTAGGGGTCCTGGTGGACAGAAGGATGTCCATGAGCCAGCAAATGTGCCCTTGTGGCCAAGAAGGCCTATGGCATCCTGGGATGGATTAGAAGGGGAGTGGTTAGTAGGTCGAGAGCAGTTATTCTTCCCCTCTACTCTGCCCTGGAGAGGCTGCATCTGGAATATTGTGTTCTGGGCCCCTCAGTTCAAGAAGGACCTCAAGGAACTTCTTGAAAAGGTCCAGAGTGGAACCATAAAGATAGGTTGAAACATCTCCCTGCTGAGGAAAAGCTGAGAGAGCTGAGGCTCTCTAGCTTGAAGAAGAGGAGCCTGAGGGGTGACCCCACTCATGTTAATAAAGATGTGCAGGGCTGTGTTGGGAGGACAGAGCCAGGCTCTGCTCAGGGTTGTCCAATGATAGGGACAAGGGGCAATGGGTGCAAGCTGGAGCAGAGGAGGTTCCATATGAACATAAGGAAAAACTTTATTATTGTGAAGGTATCAGAGTCCTGGAACAGGCTGCCCAGAGAGGTTGTGGGGTCTTCTCCTCTGGAGACATTCCAAATCCACCAAGATGTTTTCTTGTGTGACCTACTCTAGGTGATCCTAGAATGAAGGGTTGGACTGCATGATCTTTTGAGGTCACTTCCAATCCCTACTATTCTCTGACTCTGTGAAAAACTCCCATCTAAAGTTTTTTGGATCAGTTCTTCAGAATAATGAGATTTAAATAGAGTACAGAAGGGTTGGAAATCCATGGGACTGTGCTCTCTTTTTATAGTAGAGCTCAGTAATCTTCAAGCATTTCTCATTAACATGACAGTTACATCACCTGTGATTAAGACTTTTGCAATTAATTCTAGTTCTGTTTCGTGGAATAAAAACGTAACATCAGTGTTATTTCACATTTATATGACATCTTTCATTGCAAAGTGATTCTAACATGCTTTTAACAACACCTAGAACCATTATAAATCGTTAACATCTCAAAAATGAAACGAGCCACCTGTGGTGAGCAGGTGAACAGCTGAAGCACAACACAATGTATAAATGAAGTGGAGAGATAATGGAAGTCTTGGCTGGCATTAAAGCATGACCTCAGACTCAGAGAATAGGTCAAGGATTTTTTTAAATCTGCAAAGAACTGAAATCTCAACCTGAAAGCTTGAGCACAGAGAAAACAAAACAGTTGAGTCACAATTGTAAAGGTAAACCACAAACATGACTCACAGTTGCTGGAATCTGAGTTTTGCTCTGAAGACCTTAGGTCTTGCTTTATGATGAAATACCATATATTGACTCATCCAAATAAAGAGAAATAGAAAATTCCCAAACTCCATAATTAGTAAAAAAAAGTAGGAATAGAAATTATAATACTGCCTACATAAGTCCAGGATGTACAGAGCTTGCTATAACAGTGGCACAAACCCCCAGTTCTCACTGATTTTCACAGCCCTGAGTCTTTAAAACCATTACTCAAAGCCATGGACTAAATGCATTATCACAGCTAGTGGAAAGGGCTTGGACGAAGCATTTCAACAGTTACTCAACTCCAAGGACAACATTCAGCACTTGCTCTGGGAGGCACCAACTCTGTGATAACAGATACTGAAAAACTCAACTGTTTATTGCTCAAGAAGGATTTTTTTAAGGCTTTTTGTCTCTAATGTAGGCAAATGAAGTCTGCAAATATTCACTAAAGTCAGGCATGCTGTGAGCATCGTCTTAATGAGACCATAAGGATGTAAGCAGGAAGAGCTATTTCAGCAGGTCTAAAAGGTAATACCCAACAGTTAGATTTCTTAATTTCACCTAAGTGTGAGCAACTGAAAAGAAAGCATTTAAAATGAGAAAAAGAAGCACTACCATAGCTGCCACCACGGATTTAAAGACAGGACAGCTTTCAAGAGTTGATTGAATCAGGTAAAAAAGCAAAACAACACCCAAAACAATCACATGGTACATAGATCCTTTTCCCCAAACACGTCACCTTTGAGATAGTTTTCACTATTACAGCAACATATTGAACATTTCCAAACTCTGCATTTGATGTTTCTAAACAGAGATAACATTATTTATTTCAGGGAATTGTATTTGCTATTCAGCACAGCATCTTTTTCTGAAGAACTTCTTAAAATTACAGGTGTGAGATGCAATATAACAAATCTGTACCAATTTCTTTGAAGAGATCACAGAATCTCTCTCATTCTGAATAATGTGGGCTGAAAGGGACCTCAGGTGGTCTCTAGTCCAGCCTCCTGCACAAAGCAGGGTCAGCTCAGATCAGGCTGCTCTAGTTTTACCCTATCTAGCCCCCAAGGACAGAGACTGCACAGCACCTATGGGCAACCTGCCCTACCACCTGACTGTCCTGTAGAGACATTTTTCCTCATGTCTAGGCTGAATTCCTTTGATTTCCATATGTGTCCATTGTCTTTTGTTCCTCTCACCAGGTACCACCATGATGACCCTGTCTCTGTCTTTTCAATCCCCTAGAAGGCTGGCTGCAGTTAGGACCCCTAAAACTACCTCCTTCCCAGGCTGAACCAGCTCAAGCAAGTCCAGCTCCCTAACACAGGACAGGTGCCCAACATTCAACCACCATTATGGCTGTGGCCCTCCACTGAGCTCACACAGGTTTGCTGATGACTTTCTTAAACTGGGAGACCAAAACTGGACACAACATTTTGGGTATGATCTAATAAATCCTAAATAATGAAGAAGATTCCTCATTTCCTGCAAGCTACTGGCCACATCCCCATTGATACAACTCAGGAGGCTCCTGCCTGTCATGGAGGGCCCATAGGCCCAAAATAGGCTTATACCTGTTTGCCTATCAAAAGGCACACAATAGACCTGGTGCCGTGAAGTCTGGGCTGCCCAAGGCCCAGGCTGTGTAAGGCGGTTGTGTAAGCCCACGTGACTAGCTTGTGGCCCACCAGGTGCAAGGTCTGTGCTATTTCCATACTTGGGGGAGCCAGGCCTCTGGACCCTGCCTGATATAGTATGGTTTGGCTAACTGCCATCCTGATTGGCTATTCTCTGTCCAAAGGGCAATTAATCTCGGCCCACATTGATAAAAGGAGATACACAGGTAAACAATGTGCCTTTTGCTTCACTGCTTTTGCTTCCCTGCTTGCCACTATTTGCCTGTCTTGTCTTTCTCTGCGGGGCTCAGTCTCCCGTGCAGCCGTGCACCCTATTGCACGCCTGCTGCCTTGTCACTTTCTGGTAGCGACTGCCGCGACTTGCCAGGAGCAGACCCTGGATTGTCTGCACGTGGTCAGCCTGTGTGGTCAGTGTGACATCGTGCTGAGACTGCAGGACATCCTGCCTCTTCACCTGAAGGTCCTGCTTAGAATCCCTAGACATAATGCACAGATTGTCCAGAAGAAGCCAGAAAAATAAGTTCAGAGATCATCTGCGTCCTTTCCCCAGAAGCCAGGAAGATTCAAACACAGCATCAACAAGACAGAGCCTCCTGAAGGCATTTGGACACTGGCTGGACTGCAGCTAGCCCCGGCGAGGGCAATAATCATAATGTGTGAGTAAATGCTTTAATGCCTCTTTGTAATTCTATACTCCCTTCTGCCATGAAGCAGAGAGAGCTTGGGCACATCTACTGGGCACACAGCGTATTGACCCCAGGAGGCATATTGACTGCAGGCATTCTCTCTCTCTCTGTTTATTGTTTGAATGTTTGCTAGATAATCATAGTTCTGTTTGGTGTTATTCCTAGAATGTCTTCCATAACAGTGTTCATGAACAAATATTAATACTAAAATTCAGTGGTTGGGAGTGATGAGAGTTCAGAATATTAAAATTAATAAATTATACATTTTTATAAAATATCATCTCACATCAATTAATTTCCCCTCTGCAACACTCTCTCTGCTAGCTCATCCCTAGCTTGGTGCCCACCAGGCTGCACTTGCAGCCCTTAGGTCTCCTTTCAACTCTTGACTGTGGCTCACATTTGGCATTACAGACACCATGCATGTATGTGCAGGAAATGTCTCTTAAGCCCCTTTGCAATTCCCAAAGTAGTGTTCAACTACAGCTGATCAGAATTATTTCATGCAAAGTAATTTTTAGGGGGTAGAATTCAGGTTTCAATGAAATTCTTTGCACATTGTATGTTAACATTTTTGTCAAAAACTCTCCAAAATCTCATCTACCTTTTGACCAAAAAAAGAAAGAGGTGGGGTGTGGGGCCTGAAATCTGACCTCCAATCAATTGACATTCAATCAATTGAATTAGCTACTAAGTCTGTGGTGTAATTCAGAACACAGTCACACCACAGATTGTTTTGCATTCAGGTTTTCAGGTATTTTCCAACCAATGCATTGTGCATTTTGCAGCAGGAATACAGAGAGCAGATGGAGCACAGGTCTGACACAAGGTCGCACAGCATGGCTGTGGCCATGCCAGGTATGGGGCAAAGTGATGGTGTGCCAAGACCTACTTCTGTGACTTAAAGATAGTATCATCTTTTTTCCCCTCCCAGACAGGACTTAATTATAGAATTTTCTGCTGAAAGTAGTATTTTATTCAGGTTAGTAACTTCAGATTCTCATCAATATCCTCCCATAAATAGGGAAAGAATGGCACCTTTGTGTCTGTGCAAGCAAGATCTCATTTCTACTGAAATGTATCAGATTACTATACGGTCGAAATATGCTCAGTTACCACAGATTAAAAGAACAAGTGTTTGCTTGTTTGCTAGGTAACTTAGCATTAAAAAAAGAATTAAATAAGGAATGCAGGGTTTGCTTTAAAAAAAAAAAAGCTTTAGAACTTAATTTTCAGTTTATCTCTGAAAACTTAGCAGAAATTAAACACTACGTTAAAAAAATTTTGCAAAGGCTGTAGAAGTGATGCTGCAAGCAAACCTTGCTGTGATACGGAGCGGGGGAAGCAGGCAGCTCATTTTCGCTGCAGACTTCCCCCTGCTATGTTGCTCCTGCTGGAGCTTTCTACATAGGAGCCACAACTGCCTAGGACGGATATGACATTAAGTGGCCTCATTTTCAAACCCAGGAGGGAAGAAAATCTTGTAGACAAATACTAGCTGCCTTTGCAGTTCTGCTAAACTCCTGTATATCACAGCAGATAGCAAGAGGTGATTCTGCCACTTCACTCTGCTCTGGGAAGACCTCACCTGGAGCTCTCCAGCTCTAGAGCCCTCAACACAGGAAGAACCTGTACCTGATGGAGTGGGTCCAGATGAAGCCCATGAAAATGATCAGGGGGCTGGAACACCTCTCCTACAAGGACAGGCTGAGGAAGCTGGCTTTGTTCAGCATGGAGAGGAGAAAGCTCCAGGGAGACCTAATAGCACCTTTCTAGTACCTGAAGGAGCCTGCAAGAAGGCTGCAGTGGGACTGTTTCCAAATGCCTGCAGTGATAGGACAAGGGGCAATGGTTTGAAATGACATAAGAGAAGATTTATATTGGATGTTAGGAACAGGTCTTTTTACCACGAGGGTGGTGGAATACTGCAGCAGGTTGCCCAGGGAGGCAGTTGAGCTCTGCCCCAGAGATAATCAAGGTCAGGTTCAACAAGTCTTTGAGCAACCTCATCTAGTGCAGAATGTCCCTGCTCACTGCAGGGGGCTGGACTAGACAACCTTTGGAGATCCCTTCCAGCCAAAATGACTCTATAAGTTTATGTTAATTAGCAAGTCACAATGTGGTAGAAGACGTTCACGAAGCAGCACCTGCATTATTTTGTGGTCAGACACACGAAGCCATGATACGTACCAAAGGCACTGATGGATCTTCACAAGGCAATTTACAAGCAAGTCTGAAAACAGAAACCCAACAAACAAATTATAAGAGCTTGCTTTTTTAATGTAATGTAGCTTGCTTTTTAAGTGAAAGACAATGGAACAGCAATTTCTACCTATTCCTCTAACCTCCTGATTAGTCATGAATTTTCTTCATTAAAAACCTCAAATGGCAGAACCTTGTGGCAATTTGTGTCCAACAGGGGGTTCAACTCCTATACTGTTGGACTCTATTTTATTGGCTTTGAATCACCACATTTGAAACTGAATCTACTTGACACTGACAGTGTTCTTACTCATTTTATAAAGTAATACATGGTCTGATCTTGGTACAACCAGGAAATATATAAACAGAAAAGCAGAAAGTGTCATTTTCTGTATGATAACCAACTCCTAAAAAAAAATAATTGAATCATAGAATCACAAAACTGTCAGGGTTTGAAGGGACTTCATGGATCATCTAGTTCCAAGCCTTCTGCCATGGGCAGGGACACTTTCTACTAAATCAGTTTGCCCAGAGCCCCAGCCAGCCTGGCCTTAAAGTTACAGAGTTGTGGCTTCCACTACCTGTTTGGAGAACCCCTTCCAGTGTCTCACCACCTTTATGGTGAAGCACTTCTTCCTAATGTCCTATCTAAACCTACCCTCCTCTATCTTGGATCCATTCCCCCAAATCCTATCACTACCCAACATCCTAAAATGACCCTCACTGGATTTCTTGTAGGTCCCCTTCAAATAACAGAAGGCCACAATGAGGTCTTCTCAGAGCCTTCTCTTCTCCAGACTGAACTGCCCCAACTCTCTCAGTCTGTTTCCATAGGAAAAGAGCTCCAGCCTTCTGATTACCCTTGTGACCCTTCTCCAGACACGGTCCAGCACTTTAATGTCTTCTTTGTAATAGAGATTCCAGAACTGGACGCAGTACTCCATGTGGGTTCACATGAAAGCAATGTAGAGGGCAAGAATTATCTCCCTTGACCACCCTCAAAACACACTATATTAGAAATTTCAAAGTTAGGCAAAATAACATTTCCTAATACTGCTTATTACACAGATAAAATGAATATAAATTATGTGTTGCTTTGGTCAAGCAAAAAAATCATAGAAACAAGTCATCCCCTCCCCCCTTTTATTTCTGTTTGAGTTTTTGTTGTTGTTCTGGGCTTTTGCTTGTTTGTTTGGGTTTTTTGTTTCAGAAAATTCCCTCTCAGTATAACCCAGTGTTATTTCTAAATTCTCTCTCAAAGCTAACATGAAGTTACCAGTGACAAGGGAACACTCAGCCAACAGCTCTGAACACATGACAGTAAATAAAACTATTTGAAAGGCTTTAGTAAGTTAAACTTGAGATCTGCCCAATAAACAGCTTTACACCATCATTACAGAGCCAGTAAGTCCACACTGTGTTCACTGCAGTACTGTGTTGCTATAAGCAACCTTTTACCACTTGTTGCTTCACCTTCTGCTTGAGCTACTTAGGCAGCATGTAAAACAAAAAAGAAGGCAAAAAGCATAAGGAGGTTAACTAGGACTAGACAAAAGGCTGCAAAGCTCAATCAAGGCAGACATGGATCACTGTCTTCTCAATAACATCTCTGTTCCCCCCCACCTGCTGCCCATCACTGCCATCGCCACGCACATGCACACGCTCCAGCTCCAAGCCATAAATCTTACAAAGTCACTCAACTGACAGCCTAATAACATGAAAGAGGTATCTGCAAACAAGATGGTTTCAAACCACTACTGGTGACCCTGAACAAATCAGGGCCCAGTTTCTTTTGCAGCTTGCATTTTTCCCCTTCAATCACTTAACCGGGCAGATTGATGTGACACTGCAGAAATAAACTAAGCTCCCTCTTGCACATTCTCTCTCTCCCTGGCCCTCCTGCTTTCTGGCATTCACTAATGATTAGATCTGGCTGTCCATATACGGCAGGAGCTGAATGCTCAGAGTCATCTGGGTGCCAGAACAACAGGAAAACCCAAAACAACAACCTACTGCCAACCCACTACACACACACTTCTCGCTATCTTTTTGTGTTCTCATTTATTATTTAAGAATTTCTCCCTTTAAGAGAAATATAAAAAGCAAACATGAAAAATAATACAACCCATCTCACTCTGAATGTAATGGCCTAAGACCTTGTAAGAACATGACTGCAAATCGTGCCCTTTGGGAGCATAACCAGAATATTTCAGTATTTTGCACAAAGTCAGACATGGAAATATTTGCTTCAATATCTTTGAAGCACCTCTGTCTTCCACTACTCTTTAAACTCACAGTAGTACCTGAACCCCTCCTACCTTTTAACAGGGGTAAAGGCATAAAAGATTGAAGTGATTTTAGTGCACACTCACACACCCATGACCCCAGGTAACAAAGATCAAATGATTTACCAATGACCATGCTTCTTCACAGCAGTCAATGACAAGCAATCCAGACACCCTAAATCCCAGTGTAATAACTTCTTTGAAGCGAGTGAAAGGAAAATTAACTAGCTGGCATAAAGAGCAGATATATCTACCAAAACAATCAACTGCTCTCTTGTTTGTACAGGCTTCAGGATGCTATATAAATCATGAGAAGAGCCAGTAGAAACATATGTGTTTACTATTTTTTTTTACTAATTTAAATATTTGTAGTGTTACTTTTGGTTCCATTGTCCCACTCATTTTTATATGGAACTTTTCCAGATTAATAATAATTTGAAGATTTAAAACTTTATAAGCAATTCTCATGACAGAAAAACTACATAATATTTTTTTAAAGTTAGTAATTCAATATATTACACTGTTAGACATTAACCAGTTCCTCTCTTGTTGATGTGAAACCTTTCAGCTCTTACCAGTGCGATAAGATCACAGTATCATCAGGGTTGGAAGAGACCTCACAGATCATCAAGTCCAACCCTTTACCACAGAGCTCAAGGCCAGACCATGGCACCAAGTGCCACGTCCAACCTTGCCTTGAAGTGCCCCAGGGACGGTGACTCCACCACCTCCCCAGGCAGCCCATTCCAGTGTCCAATGACCCTCTCAGTGAAGAACTTTCTCCTCACCTCAAGCACACTAATCTGTAGCACACTAATCTTAGGGTAGGTCAGCATTAAGAAACAGTGGGTTGAACTCCACACCTAGCAGTAACCCATCTGGTCTTTTCTCCAATATAATTGCATGGCCATATTTTTGAGAACTGGATCTCAGAAAAGAACAGAAAAAAAGCTGATCCTAAAGGTATCTTTCACTGTGTATTTGCAGTTGCTTGACAAGGAAAAGGGCTAGCAGTGTAGCCTTATAATACAAAGCACAACCCCAAGACCGATACTGAGGTCAACACTTGGATAATCTCCATTTCATGAGAAAAAGGAGATGGACCCAGCAGTTAGCACCAAGCAACACAGGATTTTTCAGGTCACACTTTACTGATGAGTGAACCACCATTACACAGAGATGGCCAAACAACATCTAAACGGACCAGCTGGAGTACCAGAACTCAGCAGTGACTGAGATCCTTACTTTAATCTATGCTGCTAGCAGCAGCAGTTATCTAGAACTGATGGCAAGTTTCATGAGGCCAAAATTGTCAAAACTCTCTCGTTTGTATTACTGGCTTGCTGTCAGTGGTCTCTGTGAAAATCTTGTAGGATAACAGGAACAGCAAGCTTAAGCACATCTATGTGAAATCAGCATTCAGAATAACACTTTAAAAAACCCATTAGAAACCTCTAGGAAGGAGTTTAGGATGGGAACAGTCAGCTAGTCTGCTAAGTTCAATAACCATGACGTGTTCAATACAGTCAGCTCCAGAAACACTCTGTGATACCACCTAATCCATCCACACACAATGACCTGCGAACAACAAAACCCAGTATTATTTATTGGAGAAGGCTAACTCCAGAAAAGCCATTGTACACATTTTCATTTGCAACTCCAAGAGTGAGAGAGGGACATAAAACCACTTCAGAAGATGAGGAGACATGTGAGGATAAGATTATGTCAAATTTCAACTCTCAACTCTAGATATGAAAGTCAACACAGCCAGAGAGGTACTGAATTGATACCTCATGTTAAAATTTAATCTTTGTTTTGTCTTACATCTGAAAACCTGATTTTTAGGGGCTGATGTAGCTGAAGAAATAGCCTTGGGAAGGAGTTCTTATAGCTAATAGCTCGTCTACAGCAGTAGGTGACTAAGATGTCTTTCCTTGCTTCAAGGAGGATCATAGCAGACTGGAAATGATGATTTAATACTTCCTACTCAGACTTCACAAGAATAATATTGGTTATAAAGCTCACATAACGTTACTGAAATCCCTAAATCTTGTGCCTGAACTGTACGACATTTCCATTAAAAGGTTGACTATATTTAGAGCTGATGTGATTCCTAAGTAACCCATATGCCTGGAGAGATTTGCACTTCAGCATTCCGATAAAGTTTGCGATATTCTTACTGATAAATATTTCAGAATCAAGAGTTTTTCTCATCCCTTTCCTTTTGCCTGTTAAAACAGAAATCACAATGTACTGATAGTTTTTCATTAAAAGCAATCAAACAATCTATTCCATAGAGTACACTCTCAGATGTTTTTCTTTCTCATACTGTTTCTACTGGGTCGCAGAGTTTGCTTTATACCATGTATAGCACATTACAAGCCTACTAGTCATGGGAGACTCAGATACTTTTTCCATCTTGCGATATTGTCCTGAGGTTGTTTCTGCTCACCCTTCCAAAACATCCCAATGAAAAGAAAGCCTCAAAAAAAGCTATCAAGAGAGAAAAAGAAACAAACAAAACCAAAAAACCCCAAACCCCCAACAGCCCAAACCAACCAAGAAAACAACCCAATCCACAATATACCAAACCACAACTCCAAACTCATTTTAACCAAACATGTGAGCAGAAGAAAGTTCCAGTAGCTTGCTATGCACAAGAAGAGGAAATAACTAAAGAACATATATTGTACATACAGCCTGCTATTTTTCAAATTCTCTCAGTCCAGGATGGCCTATTTGCTGCTTTGAACTTAGTTAATAACATTAAGCAAGAACACTTAACTATCTAAAAGAAGGATCAGCAGCATAAATCAGACATCATTTCACATATTTCAGGATCAAAGCTCTAAGGCAAAATGATTTGTGAGGACGTTTGAACAGCTCCAATATATCACAGTTCCTTTTGAAGGATACTTAGGCATATTAGTTGCCCAAATGATGATTTCTTTGCATAGTTGTAGCCAAAAAAGAAAAGAAAATTGAAACTTTTCATTCACGAATTGGTTTTGTCCATAACCTTGATTTATGTTTAACATCAAACAAAGCAGATGAAGAATGCTGTGAATTTGAATTATCAAAATTAAAAGCAGGAGAGTGAATTGATTTTTTTTTTCAAACAGTCAAGGCTAATTGAAGTGACCAGCACAGAAATTGCTTAATCAGTAGCCAACACAAGTTAATAGGAGCAACATAACCCATGTCCAAGATTCATATTTCATTCATACTTTCTGAAACCTGTCAGGATGAAGCGTAGCCTACAGTGCTGCTTGACTTCAGGATTAGCAGTTAGCTGTAGCATTCAATTTAAAAACATATTTTTCCTCATATAAAAACCCACTTGCCTCAGTGGATTGCCCAGGAAACATTTCAGCTTAAAACTCTCTAATGAGGAAGGCTGAACCAGATGATTTTTTTGAGGTCACTTCGTAGGTGTTGGGGATGTAGTCAGAAAAAGGGAATTTCAACTTATTCTAACTCCTTTCTCCTTTGTCCTTCCCCCCTCCCTCAAAAAAAAAGTCCCGAAGCAAACAAAAGAACCTCACCAAAACACCACTCATAAAAGCTCAATGTTTGAGCAGCCAGTTTAGAAAATGACAAATCAGGCTGATACACGTGAGTCTCTCTGGAGCTCAGTATTTGTTACTGATGTTTCCCTAAAAATCCAAGATTATCTGTTGTTGTCTCATCGTATTTCCACACTCACCTTCAGGTTTAGAAAGAGCTAGCTAACAGGCTGTTTTTGTAGCTTGGGAAGATTCAGGTTCACAGCTGCTAGGGTACCATACTCAAGAGTTTACATTATTCACAGATTCAAAGATTCATGGAATGGTTTTGGTTGGAAAGGAAGATCATCTAGCTCCAACACTCCTGCCATGGGCAGGGACACCTCCCACTAGACCAGGTTGCTCAAGGCAGCATCCAGCCTGGCCTTCAACACCTCCAGGGAGGGAACACCTTCCCAGGCAATCTGTTTCAGTGTCTCACCATACTCACTGGAAATAATTTCTTCCTAATCTCCACTCTAAATCTGCCCCCTTCAGGCTTCAATCCATTCCCTCTCTTGTCCTACAAGCCCTTGTCAGAAGTCCCTTGCCGACTTTCCTGTAGTCCAATTTAGGTACTAGAAGGCTGCTCTAAGGTCCTAACAGAGTCTTCTCTTCTCCAGGCTGAACAGCCCCAATTTTCTCAACCTGTCCCCACAAGGCAGGTTATCCAGCCCCCCTAATCATCTTTGTGACCCTCTTCTGGATCTACTCCAGCAGTTCAGTGTACCTCTTATGCTGGAGGCACCAGAAGTGGACACAGCACTCCAGGTGAGATCTCATGAGAGCAGAGGGGGAGAATCACTGCCCTTATCCTGCTGGCCACACTTCTTTTGATGCAGGTTAGTACATTGTTGCCTCCTGGGCTGTCAGCAATCATTGTCAGCTCATGCTGAGTTTTTCATCAACTGACATCTCTCAAGTCCTTCTCCTCCAGACTGCTCTTGAGCCACTCCTCACCTGACCTACATTTGTGCTAGGGATTGCCTTTGCTAAGGGTGTCTCAATACCACTGCTCATGTCACCGACAAAGATGTTAAACAGCACTGAACACATCTGGGTGCTACAAACATTGCCAGTTGGTTCTCTCATTCTGAATCACTCCATGTGGAGAACTCCTACTGTTCATGAGACCAGGGATAAAGGCATAGGAGAGGGGAACAGTAGTGCTAAAACTAGACACCAGAGCAGTCTCAGAAATCCTTGACCTCTGGTGTGTGGAGGATGGACTATTATCCAGCCTAAAATAACAGCACAAGGAGGTGGCAAGAAAACCAATGGGAAACTAATATTTTCAGAAAATGTGTTTTATGTTCACAAAACATAACAGCATTTAATGCTTTATAAAAGTCTGGTTAGCCAGCAAGTTACTGTCATGGTTTAACCTCAGCCGCCAACTAAGCACCACATAAGCACATTAGAAAGGCTAGTGTCACAACTCTAATTCCCTGTGAAAAGAAATTCCATTTCTTTGTTAAAAAATAATCCCATAGCCTTCTCCCAAGGCATGCACATGCACCAAACCTTACCATGAACAGCATTTTGCAGTAACTACAGCAAAGAGGGAGGTAAAGCAATGTTTATTTCTTCCTGATCTTCATCCTATTATCATGCAATCCCCATCACATCCAAACAGTCTTCCTAAAAATACCAAAGTACTCTTAGGTCCAACATTCTCAAACTAACAGCAAACTTGTGCAGGAAACAAACTTAACAACCAGAGCTTCTGTAGTATCAGTTTGAGAGTATTCTTACAGTTGCTTGCTGTATTTTCTTTATGCTAGTGCAAACTCTAACATTTGAGGCCACATCCATTCCCTCTCATCTTATCAGTATAAATCCTTGTAAAAAATCCCTCCCCGTCTTTCCTGCAGCTCTCTGCAGCTATTGGAAGGCTGCTCTAAAGTTTCCCCGGAGCCTTCTTTTCTCCACGATGAAGAGCTCCAACTCTTGCATCCTGTCCCCATAGGTTGCATCTCTATGCTTAACAGTACTTAGAGGACCCTTGCAAGAACTACATGGATACTGTAGTTTAGGGATGCTCGCCTAATCCTTCTACGTGACTTTAAATAGACTTCTATCTTGTGATGGTTTGGGAATTAGCCACCCCCCCATTCTTGTGAAATCACCCAGACTAGACTCAGATGGCTGGAAGTTAAGGAATGAAAGTTTATATTTACAGCTAAGCACAATATACAAGCAGATATTTAGAATATTTACAGCCAGATACAGAAACGTACAATTTAAAAGTAATACAGAAACACAACAACCCTCCCAGAAATCAGAGTCCCCAGGAGGGGCTCCCAACCACTCTTCCACCTTCTTTCCACCCCTACTCCAGAGTATACCTTACATGCAAGGTGAGTTTGGAAGATCGGCAAGGGGAGTTAGAAAGCAGGATTAGTTACACAGAAGTAGTTCGGGGCACCAAATGCGACAGAGACACATACACATTGACACTGTCTTATCTGTGTTTTGTGTTCTTGCTTTTATACATCTCAACAAGCCTCTGAGTGATGTAGACATCACCATTGTTTTATTTTCACAGCCTATAATCTATTTTTTCCCATTAAAATATTCCAACTAGCCTCAAACTAACACATATGGAAAAATCTCATTTATACATTTGATACAGTAAGAATACACAGTTTTAGTATCTGTTTAAGTAACAACACTCAAAAAACCTCCACTTGCATAAATGCTGTAGAGTGAACTCTGAAGTCTGCTAAGCATTGTATCTGAGAAGGGCTTACTGTAGTATAGATCTCAGCTACATGTTTAAAATATGCCTTACACACTGGAAATTTTCCACAGATTAAATGATACTGAAAATAATGACTAAACACTGAGTCATAAAAAAGGAATGTGAAGATATTTGCATCCTCTTCATCCCCCCCACTCAGCCACTGTAATTAAGATGATGTGTAAAGAAAAAATCAAGTGTACTATTCCATAGATTAGAATTGCAGAAAGGTCAGCTATCTAAAGCCAGAAGAGAAATAGCTGAAGGAATGTATAGTTCTTGGAGGGCAGTTAGTATTTTATGTTACAATAACTCAGAAATGTAGGTACTTTAAATTTATCTGAAAATACAGCTCTCTGGATTCAAGTAAAATGACAAAAGACCTCAGCAGTTTCATTTTGTTTCTGTTTGAAGAGGATCAGATTGGAGGACAGACTCTGCCTCCCTGTTATCTAATGTCCCACCCAGTACATGAGCAACCTCAGCTGATGAGAATCTTGGGAAGTAAAATCCCTCACAGAAAAGCATCTCAGAAATCAATTTAGTGTATATACATAGGATAATTGTTATGAGACAGGGCTCAGTGTGGAAAAAGCTGAATCAATCCTGAAAGCAGTGAAGCAATGCAATGTTCTCAGAATGAAATGTTAGCACTACTGAAAGCAAAGGTACTTTTGCATAGCTTCAAACAGATGTATTTCTGACAGGTTTTAGGGGGTATGCACAGGAAGCAATATTACTCCAGTATCTTAATCATAGAACAGTAATCACAGAATAATAGGGGATGGAAAGCACCTCCAGAGATCATCAAGCCAAACCTCCCCGTGCCAAAGCAGGATCACATAGGGCAGCTCACACAGGAATGCATCCAGACTGATCTTGAAAGTGTCTAGAGAAGAAGACTCCACAACCTCTCTGAGCAACCTGTTCCAGGGCTCCATTAACCCCACTGTAAAGAAGTTTCTCTTCTCTGTGTTCTATTTTATGCTCATGGCCCCTTATTCTGCCACAGGGCACCACTGAAAAGAGACTGCCCTTTTCTTGCCACCCACCCTTCAGACAGATAGTTTTAAACACTTGCAAGATCCCCTCTCAGCCTTCTTATCCACAAACTAAACAGCCTCAGGTCATTCACTAGACAGCCCCCGTCTTCATTAGACGTTCCAGGCCCATCCTCATAGCTCTCTGTTGGACAATCTCTAGTATTTCCCTGTCACTCTCAAACTAGGAGCCCAGAATTGGACACTATACTCCTAGGGCAGAGTAGAGGGGCAGGAGAACTTCACATTCTTCTTAATGCACCCCAGGATACCATTTACCTTCTTGGCCACAAGGACATTCTCCCATGGATACCTTATCCACCAGGACTCCAAGATCCTTCTCCCCGTATAGAACTGCTTTCTCCTGGTCAACCCCTAATCTGCATGGTGTTGTTTCTCTTCAGGTGCAGGACTCTACACTTATTCTTACTGAACCTCATTAGGTTCCTCTTTGTCCAGCTCTCCAAATCTTGCTGCATGACAGCACAGCCTTCTGTTGTATCAGGCATTCCTCCCAGTGATGATATCATCAGTGAACTTGCTGAGGATATACCCTATCTATCTCTTCATCCAAGCTGTTGATGATGATGTTGAACAAGACTGGACCCTCAGCAAATTAATTTGCAGTGCTTACAAGACAAACCTGTAGAGGGACTTAGGCAAACATATCAGAAAACGACTGAACCTTTACAAAACCAGACAAGACTCAGAAGGTATTCTTAGCTAAAAACATTAAGAAACTTTAAGATCCCATCCTCAATGGGCAGATATACACTGCTCTGATGCCCAAGGCTTACAAGGTGTGCTGGCACAGAGCTCTGAGCATCCCTGAGCCCCAGGGAAAGTGGACTCACCCTTGCTGAAAGTGCCAGCACTGAAGCAGAGTGGGAACACAGACTTCTGAGCCACTAAGTGGTAGCTGAGAGAAACAGGAGTCACTAGATTACTAAACACAACAGTAGAATGAGGTTCTGGGAGGATACTACCAGAAAAGTAAAGAGACTGCAGAAGCAGGAAAAGAGGATTTCTGAGATCTGGAGCTAGAGAAGATAACTGGGGGCTGTTACAGGACAAACAGAGAATATGAAAAACTGGTAGTGTAGAAGAGCAAGATGATGATAAGCAGAGCGCCATCATCTGCTGAAAAGTGGAGACCAGAATCAATTCAGTGGGAAAGGGCACTAAGCGTCCTGGCAATCTTCTCTCTTTCTCCAGGGTGATGAGAGGAAAGTTACCTACAGCTATACTCCTATAGAGAGATTGGGACAGAAATCAGTGCAGCTGGATGTGAGGCTCCCACAAAACAACAAGGAGTTAATGTGATGGGTAGAGTGACATTAGTAATTTTTTCCCCACACATGTACATAAACACTCTTCAGGTTGCAAAGTCAAAACTGACAGAACTGCAGGATTTGACTGTGCAATCTTAACTCACTTGTCTTGTGCATATGTATCATGGCAGCCTATAAATACATCACTGCCCATCTTTTGCACGTAAAATGTCACTTACAGGACACATTCTGCTTGCTTAACAAACAGTCATTTCATTTTTTTTGTTCATTTTCAGCATTTGTTGTAAAGCCTGGCCTTACTTACTCTATGTTATTCAGACTCCTCTTTGACAAAGCAACTCCTTTTTGCTTTTCCTGTGGTCTCCCATCCGTGGAATCGTGATGCTATATCAAATACAGCAGTCTACCAGCATGAGTAACTGCAAGAGGGTTAAATTAAACTTACACAAGTTACTTTAATTATGTCCCCCCCCTCCCACCTCCATAGTGCTTGGGCTTTCTATGCTACTAGTGTAATCAGCATTGCCTTTTGTGGTGGATACCTGAAACCATGGCTTCTTTAGCTACTGCAAATTTTCGTTAAGATAAAAGTTGCATTAAGATGTGAAACAGAAAAGATGAATAAAGTCAGTAATTAGAAACACAGATTATATCCTTCCAATCTGCACACAAATAAGATCTTAGAATAAGTATCATGACTCTACAATGGCATAATTATCTTTGGAGCATATAGCCATAAAAGAAAAAGCAGCACTACATTTGAGAGTTTAATGGTACAAATAGATGAGACTCAAAGAATGTGAACAAACAGAGATGAAACTCAAGAAAAAAGCACTCACACACACATCTGAAATCCCCCCGAGCAGGTCACTGTCAGAACTCAGTCTCTGCAGCCCCAGCCTAGTTCTGTCCCCCTGAAACCATAAGGCACTCTGCCCCCTCACCCCCGCCCCCCCTCCCGAATCATGAAATGGAACCATATCAATTTGTGGGGTTTCCATGGAAAATCAGGAATACAAATCAAAGTCTCCTTTAATTTATTAGTGCTAGTAAAAATCACTTCATTCTAGTGTGCTGGTATTAAACCTACCATTTTATTATTAAGATTATTGTTTTCTCTGCACACTTGCAATAGTATCCATCATGATACTATTGGACAGCTTTCAACATCTCTATTTCAGTTAAATAAATTGCATAAACTCTCCAATTTCTAGAGAGGGCAAGAGGCACAAAGGCTTCTGTAAAGCTGAAAATGCACAGGTCCGCAGAGCTAAAGATGCATTGACATTGCCTAAGTCTGATTCATTATCTTCAGTAATACCAAACAGCAAGTATTAATGTAGAATCTTTTAAAAAAATCTTTACCAGCAAGGAGGAGTATGTAACTTTGGCTGCTTCAATGGATTTTAATTGATTTTTAATCTGCTGATGGTAGACTGTAAATAACTGCTCAAAAGACACACAAGTGCAAGTCAATAGGAAGTTTTATTAGTTTGCTTTCAGGGAATTATAGCAATGATCAAAGAACTCCAAAGCATGCAGAGACCCCCGACCTGAAAGGTTTCCTTTTCTCACAGGCTGCTAGCTCAACAACACTGACTGCTCAACAACACCTCCAAAAGAATCCAACTCAGCTTGCGTGTGTGTATGTGTAACAGGGCCCTAATTCATTGGCAAGGTAGCCAGTAAAAGCTTTTGTATACAGTACATCTCATCTATAAATCATTGCACCGAGTTCCAGAAAAGGTTCTGAAACAAATAATGTTGGTTTTTTCCCCCCACCTTCTGCAATGAAGGAAAGAGTTGTGTATGTAAAAATTTACTTCACACACACACTTCTTTTCATTCCTCTAATTGTCCTGCTGTTTATAGTTTTACATAGGCACACTCTACAAGTGTCCCCAACCTCACACTCATATGTTTTCCATCACATCTATTACCTTGCACTATCTGTGTACACTGGAAAATTAGGACTCCTGAAATATTCTTCTCAGCTGGCATCCAAACTTTCCCCTTTCCTCTAATTTCATTCTAACATTTGAAAAGAGGTCAACAAATGAATCAAGTTTAAAAGAGCTAAGCCATAAATTGCCTTATTTTTATAGATTCTCAACTGGAATAGTAAGAGAAGAAAATGACAGACCACATTTCTTCATAACAAGCCAGGAAAAACCCTCTGATTCCACCCCTCCTCCCCAGCAATGCAGCCACTGATAAACTGCTTTCAACATCACATCTATGCAACGTCAACATCCTTGATATTTTGAAGAAATGCTGAGAATAGCTACCTCAAGCTATACTTTTAGTCCTACAGGTTGGCACTAGTTATTTATATGACTCACCCAGTAAAAAAACAGTATGCAGAAGCACAGCAGAGCACACTGTCAGTTCCATCAACCATAAAAGAAACTTAGGAAGTTGCTTTAGCATCTTGCCTGTAATTTAAACTGACTACCAAAGATGTATTTGCATACTTAAAAAAAAATTAAGAATCCTACAATAAAAAGATAAACCACAACCAAAACCAACACACAATTTTCTTATCCTATCTAAAAGTTTGTAAGGAGGGTGGCACCATCATCATCTGCTCACATTATTAACAAACAAACAAAGGAAGCTCTTCACATAAATTTAAAATTCCTAATAGCTCATCACAGGAGAATGAGAGAAAACAGCAAAAAAAAAAAAAAAAAAAGACATAAAAGCTACATATGAATCAAACACAGGAAAATCTTTGAGAGTACTTTGGCAGTTATAAAATGCACCTCAAAATTACTCAATTCCCTATCCATCTGTTAAATAGCCAGCTTTACCCAAGTCATGGGCCCTGCAGACTTCCCAGTTTGTGGAGTAACAGTGTAGTAGTGCAGACGGCTGAAGTCTCTCAGCATCACTAGTAGCACTGTCAGTGACAAGAGTATCTGAATATGCATTCTTGTGGTGGTGAGAGATGACATTTTATCATACATTACAGCAACACAACACTCTTCAAGGGAAAACTAAAATCATATAATTGCAGGAAAAAAACCCAACCAATCACTAATGGGAAACCCAGAAACTGTTGAGATTGGAATATTACCCATTTTACCTTCATCAAGATAAATGTGTTAGCTAAAGACATAGAAACAGCATCTTGGTTTCCTGCCTAATTTGAGAATTAAAACATTTAAACGATACTTAGGAAGATAGTGTCTTGCCAAAATTTCATGAGAGTATCATGAGATGATCCTGGGCTATGTCAAAAGCAGTGTGACCAGTAGGAAAAGAGAGGTGATTCTCCCCCTCTAGTCTGCTCTTGTGAGACCTCACCTGGCATACTGCATCCTGTCCTGGTGTTCTCAGGCATAAGAGGGACATCAAACTGATGGAGCAGAAGGCCAAGAAGATGATCAAAGGGCTTCAGCACCTCCCTTACAGTGACAGGCTGAGAGAATAGAAGGCTCCAGGCAGATTTTAGAGCAGCCTTACAGTACATAAAGGTGGCTATAGGAAAGCTGGAGAGGGACTTTTTACAAGGACTTGTAGTGATAGGATGAGAGGCAATGGATGGAAGCTTGAGGAGGGCAGATTGAGACTGAAGATTAGAAAGAAATTCTTTACAACAAGGGTGGTGAGACACTGGAACAGGTTGCCCAGGGAGGTCATGGATGCCCTCTCCCTGGAGGTGTTCAAGGCCAGGTTGGATAAGGCTTTGTGCAACCTGGTCTAGTGGAAGGTGTTCCTGTCCATGGCAGGAAGATTGGAATGGGATAATCTTCAAGGTCTTTTCCAAACTAAACCATTCTATGAGTCTATGAACCACAAGGGTCTTAGTATATACCTTTAATGTGAACTGCAAAAAGAAATACCAGTGACATCCTTATGTGCTTTGGTGCCTTGGTACTTTGCCTTGCTGCTTCTCAAGAATATGTTTGATTTGGTCATTGTCAATACATCTCACACACAGGATGGAGCTCACAGATTGCTGACGGAAGTATTTACTTTGGCGGTTCTGTACATGCCATGATCAATCAAGAAATGTTATTTCTGACTCATGAGTGGTTAGCACATATTCAAGAGAAGAACACCATGCACAATGCCAGCTGAGATATTTTCCAGGGAAATGCTGACTGTGCCAAAGTCTTCAACACTTTTAGGGATGGAAGCTGTTGCAATGCTCACCAGACAGCTGCCCAAGTCCTACCAGACAGCGAGTTCCTTGACCGCATATAAGATAAAACAAACTCTTGGGGCAAAATTACTTTTTAATGACATTCTGCATTGTCTGACTGTCTCAGGTTAATTCCTTGGATAGATTCATGCACAAGGATGTGCCTCAGCAGGACAATTATTCTTATGTTCTGATTACAAAATAAATGGTTAAATCCACTAGTTACTGGCTCATAAACAATTTGTTGAAATAATGAATTCAGATATACTAATAGGATACAGAGGTTCACTGTTAATTGTTTAATCCATAGCCACATAACACTGTACTGAATTATTTTCCCCTCTTTTACCCCTGCTAGGAACTGACACAAGTACAATAATGAAAATAGATTTCAACACAACTATTTGGAAAATTGCCAACATTTTCAAGAACTTATAATTTTCTTCCTCCCCAGTTTCCCCAAGATAAAATATGGTTTTGACATCTTGGTAAAAAACACTTGCAAACTGTTACTTACAATTTAGGGGTGGGGGGGAGAAATATCACTGTTTTAATCATGACCTTTCATCTGTCCTTGATTTGGAGGGAAAGGGTGGGTGAAATTGGCCACTCACAGAAATAATCCTACTGGGCTTTCATCTCACTGATTGACAGCCTCATGTGGCTAAATACATTCACAATTATAAATAAAAACTACTCTCAAAATGGCAGAATTTATCCTCCATCAAGCAAGATGTGCTTGGAGCAAGTATAGCTTTTAGAGAGGATGGTGAAAATGTCCTTTGAAATCTGTGATAAATATCAACACAAATATCAACACTTTTTTTTTGTCCATCTCTGGCTCCATTTAACGAAAGGATACTCACAATTTTTATTTACATAACACACAGAATAGCTAAGTACTGACCATGTCAGTGTCACAAGAAGGAAACACGCATTAATAGAAGACATTAACAGTGCATCAATATTACATGCCAATAGCCTCTCTTCATCTTCAAATGATATCTGAATATGGGCTATTTGAAGCACTATAATCTGCAGTGTCCTTACCAGATATTTTCCAGATGTGACAGATCATACTTGTGTTTAAGGCTATACAAAACCAGTGCCTTGTCGGCATTTGAGCGTACAAGGAATCAGTTCAGTGAGCTACGCCAGCAGAAAATGCTTCACTGTTTCCCAGAGTCACTTTTCTCTCAACCCTAGTTTGGCTTCACAGTAGGGCTGAAGGGTCCAGTGTCAGGCAATGAGGAACTAAAGAAGCATCCTCCAGCAGTAGGTGTGGGTAAGAGCATCAGCAAAACACACAGAAGGAGGGAACTTCTCAGTGACCTGAATGGCTATGCTGCTGAAGCCTTCTGCAGTCTCTCCCTTAATGCCTTGAGTTCTCCAAGAGCAAAATGGCTACTTAGACTGTCAATATAGGCCATTCTGGAAATGACCAATCAGCTCCTACTGTAGAAGTTTCTAGGACATTATGGATATCATGCCACTAGTCAAGAGGCAGAGAGGTGGATGCGTTGCAGAACACAGCCTCTAAGCTGTCAAGGTGAATCATGTATCAAGGAATGGAGGAGACAAAAAACCACTTCAGACTCCTTTATACCTTTCCCTGGATGCTTATTTCATAGAATCATAGAATCAACCAGGAAGAGTCCTCCAAGATCATCCAGTCCAACCTATCACCCATCCCTAGACCATGGCACTAAGTGCCTCATCCAATCTTTTCTTGAACACCTCCAAGGACAGCGACACCATCACCTCCCTGGACAGACCATTCCAATGACAAATCACTCTCTCTGTGAAGAACTTCCTCCTAATTTCAAGCCTATACCTCTCCCCCCCCCAGCCCCAGCACAACTTGAGACTGTGTCCCCTTGTTCTGTTGCTGGTTGCCTGGGAGAAGATACCAAGCCCCACCTGGCTACAACCTCCCTTCAGGTAGTTGTAGACAGCAATGAGGTCACTCACCCCTGAGGCTCCTCTTCTCCAGGCTAAACAACCCCAGCTCCCTCAGCCTCTCCTCATGGGGCTTGTGTTCCAGGCCCTCACCAGCTTTGTGAGCCTTCAATTACACAGAAAATCTATGTAATGATCACACAAGCCTCAGTCACTGTGGAAAACCCACTTCCCTTCCCTTTGGTGGATTCCCCATACCACTTCTGCTTCTGCACCAGAACCACACCCAAGGCATCAGGTGAGAGGACACACAAGAGCTCCTCATACTCGTGAAACCTACCCGTACTGTCTGGGGCACTTCAAACAGGTTTCCTCAGTCAGCTGCTGCATTACTAATCACATTCCTATAAACACTTATTTTCAGACAACGAGTGTGTGGTATGAGTTTTACTGTCTTTAAGCAGACTCAGAAGCCTCACAAGCCTTCTGAGAAAAAGATAAGGGTTTCCCCTCTTCTTCCCACCGGCACACCACCTCCTGCAAGTTGGAGAGGCACTGAGCCGAGCAATTTGGAACAGGAGCCATGGCAGCAGATCTGCTCAGGCAGAAACAACACTTGTCTGTCTAGGTAAGATCTCTGCCAGCCTGCCTGCTAAAATTAGAAAATGGGCGACAGTACCTTGGCGCCTGTCACTTGCTGGAGACAAATCTTTAGCTTTTTGTGCAGCCAAAGGGTGGCATTTTGATTTCTGCCTGCCAGCTCCAAGTCATGGTGCTATCTAGCTATCGGCTATGCTCTTCAGCAGCAGGACACCAGCCTGACATCAGTTGCCTTCTCCAGCCTCCACTTCTCTTTGAAGAGCAGAAATGGGAGAAAGCTGAATAAGGGTCAGCATACCGTGAAACAGGTGAAACTTCCTAGAAGGAGAACAACAATTTTCACTCACTGCAGATTAAAACTTTAGCCTGGTGAGGTCAAGAAATAAATTCAGCGTGGAAGCAGTCATGCTCATAATTCACACAGTTATATCAATATCACTTTTTAATCAAAAGATCTCAACCTCTTTCACATAGATCACAAACACTAAGCATCACACTGTTCATGTGACAGAGCAGTGAATTACTGTGCTCACTTTTATTAAAGGTATTTAAGTTGATCTATTACCTAAGGAAGTTACAGATATATCCTACTGTCACAATCTCAAACACATTGATCCTCACAAATCTTCTCTGAAGTAGGAAAATGCTATTTTCTCCATTTGGGGTAATTGGAAAATCCAGCACAGACAGACTATGGACAGATGTAAACGACCTAAAAAGCCACCTAATCTCTGGGCCTTCACTTTCAACTGGCTAGGCATTGCTAAAGGCCTAGAGACATCCATTAAGAAAACATTAGGTTAGAGATTAGGCAGAATTTAAACCTAAACCTGAGTTGGAAACTGCTTTTAACTCAATCAGGTATCTTTCCTGCTGTACCTCCTTGAAGCCAAAGTATGTCACGAGGCTCTCTGCTAGAAACTAAGGCTGCAGCCAAGCATCACAGGGGCCAACCCCTCATGGGCTTCAGGCTGTCACCTCTCAAAGCATCAACCCTTCCCTCATCCATATATTAAGTAGAAATTACACAAAAAACACCCAATAAAATAACTAAAATAACAAAACCATTTTCTTTATAACAAAACACTCAGTTAAAGACACATTACAGAGATGTTACTTCTTCAAGAGGGAAAAAATGTTGCTTTCCTCCCTTAGTTGCTTTGTCTCCCTCATAATAAACTGTGTTGTGATCATTGGACAGATTTACACTGTAGAAATAATGCTGAGAGGAAGAAACATAGAGGCTAAGTTCTTCATTTGTTTTTTGAAAGTGAAAACCTTGGGTAAAAAAACCCCAAACACCTGCTTTTTTCTGAGCTTTATGTATGTTAAAGCACTTAGTGTTTGGCTATGTCTGCATGTACATCAGGAAGTTACCACGCTGTTATGTTTAGTATTGACAAAGCTCTTCAAAAGAATTGTGTTTTCTGTCAACTGTGAAATGCAGCATGTTTGCATAAAACAGAAATGAAGATGCTCCTCGCCCTACTGTTTTAAGTCCACACTTTATGAAACTATCATTAGATTCTTATCTTACTATAAAAGGCTGGAAAACAAAATACTGATCTCAGAAAATTATACAAAATCCATGTTGTTGTTGGGTTTGTTAGGTTTTGGTTTTTTTTAATATATATTCAGGTCTCATTTACCTTTATATGTGACACAAATGAAAATAAAACAGCATTTCAAGCTCCTGGAAATGACAATATTATGTTATCTAGATAAGTAACACAAAGCTGTTATTGAAATTCTGATAGCATTTGCTTTACTGGTAAAGGAAAATTACCTGTAATGCATAGTTTAAATAATTACTTTTAAACAAAAGCTTCTTTCCTACACTGCTTATTTATCTTCCCAGACCAGCTCAGCAGGGCTATGTGTTTTATTAAAATTGCCTTCAGACTGTTAATGGTGGGGTGTGTTTTAGCTCAGGAGAAAGGATGGCCATTTCCCTCCTGTTCTAATATTGGCAGTTGGTCCAGATACTAAAGAGCCAGAACTCTGTGGTGCATTTGAGTGTGTTAGCTACACTTGGCTTCCTAATGATAACTGGCAACAGCATTTCAGGACAATGGGTCAAACTTAAACTGGAAAGCTTATAATTGTGCTTACAACAGCAGCAGCAGCAGCAGCAACAGCAAGCATTTCTGAAATCTCTTTTACTGACATTTCACTTGATAGCAAGTCTCCCAATGGGAAAGTGTTTTGTAAGCTCTTGTCCAATATTTCTCCATTCTTTTTCTCTCATGCACAACCCTGGATGTTTCCTGTGCTCTACTGGGAAATGGTTTAACAACTGTGAGCTACTCTTTGGTGAGTTTATGTGGCAGATAACCAACAAAACATCCAGATAACTTTCTGGTAGGTCTTATTTCCTCTTGGAGGATGCCACAATCAAAATGCACTTTGATCCATAAAGTGTAGGTAGACAATGAAACCTGAAGTCCTCCTCCTGAAGAAGCTGTGGAGCAGACATACTTGTACCTGTGGCTCCAGGTACATGTCCTAGATGCAAGTCATACCTGCCCCACAGTGACAGGGGATGCAGCCTGATCTGGTTACTCCATTCCACGAAAAATGAAAAGCATACACATCTACATTCTTACACCCTTACATTAACCAAGTTAGTTTGCCTGATTAAATCATTCTGTGTTCACTAACTCACACGATTACATTAACTTGTGTTTAACATCTTTTTTTTTGTTGTTGTTGTTTAAAGTGATAAAAACTCTAAAATCAAAACCTATGATTTTTCACATAAGCAAACACCACAAATACTACTTATCTTTCAGAACACAATTTGCTAAATGAAGTGATCTCTTTCCTTTATTGAATCTTCCTGGAAGCAGGAGATAAGCTTCCTTGACTTTTTAAAATGATCACAACATTCGCCACAGAAAGAAAACAGGATTTGTCCACTGCACTCACACTGTATTTTGGAGATGCTTAACAGCTCTATAGAGCTGACACTTGCTGGAATTTTAACTAATTCTTAAATGATATCAAAAAAAGAAGGAAAAAAGTTCAGTAGCTGATTTTACAGGTTCTGAGGTGCTCACACCACTGCATCAGCTTTAGAAGGACAGTCAGATGCACACTACTTCCAGGTAAGCTGGACCAACACCTCCCAGTGGAAAGCAACATTGTTGAATGCACACAGAAAGGAGGGAAGCCAAATAAAGCTCTTGAATATTTTTTAACTCAGTAAAGCACATTTCCCCTTTCAGAAAAAATGAATAAAAAATTAGCACCCACACATAATCCTCAAAGACAAAGAAAAGCAAAGCTTTTCAGAAAATCTTTCAGCAGGCCCAGCTATACCAGGGCTAGTTAGATTTTGCAGACCAGAACTTGAAACAGTGACAGGACCTCTTACTGAGAAGCATAAACTAAATACTTGAGCTTTTAACTACTGATTCACTCCCAGTTTTCAGGAAGAAAATAAAAAATTACACACCTAACACAAAAGGTAGCCTTGTGCAGGGCACATACAGAAAAAAGCAGCTTGGTTATATGAGGAAGGCAGAGGAATTGCTTATCTTCAGGGGTAACTACACAATGGCTTTTAACTGTGTTTAAGAAGTGTTTCTAAGGAGCTAGCAAACTCATTAGCAGGACCATTCTGACCTAGGATAAAGAGGTAGAAATAATCCAGCCATGCACATAGAAAACTTCCTTACAGAAGTCATCAAACAATTTTATAAACCACTGGATTATAATTTCAGATTCCCAGTCAATTGATCCAAGGCATTTCTAGGTTTATGACAAGACTTGAGTACCACCTTCTCATTCCCAATCTCATCTCAGCTGCCCAAACAAAACTGCTTTTAGGAAGACGTCACATCAGATCAGTCATGTACTTTGCTGTCTCTTACAGCCATGTGATTTTCATTGGCTGTGATATTTAGGCAGGAGATCAACATCAATCCTACCTCGTATGATACCTAAACATTTAACATTGCTTACAAAATAATAAGTCTGATCACAGTTGTGCTGAGACTTTTTTTAAAAAGGAGAAAGACAAAACAGTAATTCTCTGCTTGTCAGAGCAGGATATGTGGAAGTACATTTCAAGCACATTTTCTGCTGCACTCAGCTTCCTTAGCTATAATTTCCTGTTTGGTCTTATTTTCATGTATATATCAATGGAGGATGTGCATGACTTTAAGTTGTGTCCAACAGAGAGCCATGAGGATGACTGGGGGATCTGAGCATCTCCTCTATTGTGACAGATTGAGAGCCCTATGGTTATTTAGCCTGGATAAGAGAAGATTGACAGGAGATCTCATCAATGTGTATAAATATCAGAGGGGTGAGTATCAAGTAGATGGAGCCAATCTCTTTTCTGAGATCAGCAGCAATAAGACAAGGAGCAACAGCTACAGACTTGAACATAGAAGGTTTCACCTGTAATTTCTTTACAGTGAGGGTGACAAAGCACTGGAACAGGCTCCCCAGAGAGGTTGTGGAGTCTTCTTCTCTGGAGACTTTCAAAACCTGCCTGGATGCACTCCGGTGTGGCCTGCTCTATGTGATCCTGCTTTGGCAGAAGGCTTGGACTTGATCTCTGGAGGTCCCTTCCAACCTCTAACGTTTTGTGATTCTGTGTCATCTGAGAATAATCATCCACTGGTTCCCAGTTACCTGAGCAGCTGCAGGGTGCCAAATGGAGGGACGAGAAAGAATCCAGGATAAAGTCCTTTCAGAGATATAAAATCAACCCAGTTCCTTCTTAGGCAACTGCTCTTGCAGCCAAAATGGACAAAAGATAACAGTGGACACTGTTGAATATGCAAACTCCAATAAAATATTGTAATACAACTTGGACTTGCTCCTTCGATGCTCTTTAGAGCTGGCAGATGATTTTTTGAGGTTCCTTCCAACCTCTAACTGCCTGTGATTCTATGATGCTGTGTAACGTTCAATCACACAGAGGTACCCACACACAAGCCACTCTTGAGAACAAGCCTCAGACACAGATTTTTACAAAAGCTAGCACGAAATAAACCAAAACTAAAGCTAACTATGCAAATAAAAGATTCTGATCTTGAAGTTCAGGATGACACAGAAAACAAATGGTGTGCAAGAACAGGGGCTTCCTCTCTTTCACAGCCGCACTCAGAAATGCATGCAAATACTGTGACCTTGCAGACCAGTTTAGCAGCTGGTTTCATTTTGAGACCTTTTTGGAGGGGAAGTAATACTAGCAGCAATGTCTTCCAACCCGCTTCCCACCACTGCCACCCAGACTTGAATTCTCAGGTTGACCCAAACCATATCTGCAACAGAAAATGGGGTTATAATGAAAATTCCTCTGAGAAGATTTACATTATTTACTGAGCTAGACACAGAATCTGAGGTGAATGCACCACCTTTTCATCATTCCACAGAGTTAGACCCTTCAGCCTACAATGAGCATCCAGGTAGTGGACTACAGGTTTAATGTGCTTTACCACATCTTCCTGGAGGAAGTCTCTGCAGCTATACCAATATCCACCTTTTTTTTGTCAAAAACATGAATGAAAAAGTAATAAAAAAATATAATTAATCTGGGAAAAGGTTGAACAATTTGTTCTTAATGAATTTAAGACAATCAATAAAAAACAAACAAACAAACCCATACAACGCAACATCTCACTTCCATCAGTCTCTGGCTGCTTTTCATTTTAATCAGTAAGACTAGTCCTGCCTCATGGTTTGGTTGGTTTGGTTTTGGTTTTGTTTGATTCTATTGCCATTTTCTTTTTACTATCATGTTGAATTAAAATTCAAATTTGAATTAAAATTCAAATATAGCTAGATATATACTTATATATGCTTGAACATGCTGTAAATGGACACTTGTCTTTTCTACCTTTTCCATGCCACTTTAGCTGCAAATTTTTAGTGTAATCCTTAACTTTCTATCTTTAATAGCACTTACAGTCCAAATTTGGTCAGAGTTCATAGCAACAATGTTTCCATGCTAAAGATCTCTAATGAGAAATCGCTATTCTTATTGTGTGGAAGGGCATATTATGAAAACCAGAAGGTGTATGTGAAAAAAGAATTCTTAGCTCTTTGAGAGTTGATAGTATACTTATCAACTGAACCTATGGAAAAGCACAAAACCTGAGCTTTAATAACAAACACGTGATCCAGCACACATAGGGAGACAGCCTGATGCATTACCCTGGTTAGCTCAGAGACGACCTAACTTCAGAGCAGAAACCAGATGCCAGTATATGGCTTTGGAAATCTTGAGGTGGCAAGGAAGCACTTTGTAAATAACAAAACCACATCCAACCCAGAAGACAAATTCTTCCAAACCAAACAACATATCCCTAATCACCTTCTTGTACAGTCTGTTAGGGATCAATCAGTAAAAACATAAATACTTCATTCTTAGCCCCAAAATCTTGCAAATAAATATATATTTTCACAATGATTCCTTTTATTTTGTATTACTGAGTCTTCTTGCAAGTGCCTGGCACCAAATTATTTCAGATTAGGAAATTATTTATTTGCTTATCAGCCATGAAGTTTTTTTGACCAGAGTTTGAATCACATTTGTTTCCTGTGTCTGAAAACTTTCAGGTATTCCTTGTGTGATCACAGAATTACAGAATGTTGGGGGGTGGAAGGGACCTCAAAAGATCATCCACTTCAATCTCCATGCCAGAGCAGGATGACCTAGAGTAGGTCACGTAGGAATGCATTCAGGTGGGTTTGGAATGCCTCCAGAGAAGGCATTCCAGCCTCTCTAAGCAGCCTGCTCCGGGGCTCTGTCACCCTCACAGAGAAAAAGTTTTTCCTCATGTTCACAGGGAACCTCCTCTACTCCAGCTTGCACCCATTTCCCCTTGTCCTACCATTGGGAACCACTGAGCAGAGCCTGGCTTTGTCCTCCTGACACTGCCATTCACATCTTTATAAACATGAATGAGGTCACCCCTCAGGCTCTTCTGCTGCCAGCTGAAGACCCCCAGCTCCCCCAGCTTTTCCTTACAAGGAAGATGTTCCACTCCATCATCTTTGTGGATCTGCTCTGGACTCTTTCAAGAAGTTCCCTGAGGTCTTTCTTGAACTGGACAACATTCTAGATGTGGTCTCACCAGGGATGTGCTGCCAGAGGATGCCTCTAAAACATGGCACAATGTTGCTACACTAAGGGCTGCGTGGATAAATAAATGACATATTTGCTGCCCCATAGACTTTATTATTCCTATGTCAAAGCAGAACAGGTGGAGCCAGCAGGACATTTCAAGAAGGGAACTTCAACCAGGGCAATACTTATTTTGGTGTTATTTGTATTTTCTGGATCTCTGAATATTAAAAATGTGTTCTCGTAAATTTGTAGGAAAGGAATTAAAAAATGAAATAAAAACCAAGGACTGTTGCTACCATGTGCTGTGAAGGACAGGCTGAATCACTCCCTCTTTGGGTAGGTTTTGTCTTTTAGACCACAGTCACAGGGCCATGCACTGCAGTCTCACTCAGGCCCATCTTGTATAGCAATAGCTGCACCTCAGTAAGAACTCAGAGAAGACAGCAGGAAAATGTATGTAATTGACTGATCAGTAGCTACACCTGTTATTACAACTACCTGACAGGAACGATTAAACAACTACCTGCAATTGTTCAGACCCCGTCAGTATTTTGCCATTTGGGCTGATTTATCTATGATGCATCACTGCCTCAGGCTGTGCATTTTGGAAATGGTACATTTTTTTTTCCAAGGACAAGGTTAAAAAATATTACACTAAAAATTCTTTGAGCTCTGAGAAAAAAACTTCTGGTGCTTCAAGCTTTGGAGGAAGGTTTGAAATTTTGGAGCCTGGCAGTGATTTCTGTGCCTGAGAAAAGCCTTTTGTCCTCTGAAGTGCCTCAAGTAAGCCCTTAAGCACTGTCTTTGCAAACTTCAGTTCTCTAAGAATGAGTGCTTGGCTTTCAGCACAAGTTTCTGTATGAAAGCAAGTGCTGCATCTTGGTTTTACTGTATGTCACCTCCACCCCATTTAACAATCATGTAGAACAGGAAATAAGACAGAAGTAATCAATGAGTCTTCAAGTAGAGAAGGCAGTGAAGTTATAGATATCATAAAAGTGCCTTGGTAAAAGATGTTTTGAAGTAATGCAAACAGCAGCCCAGCTGTCCGCACGCCACTGTTGTCCGCACACCACAGCCTGAACCAGGCAACTTTTTCCATAGAGCTGACAGATGCTGCCACTTATCTTACAGGTTCATTATTTCCCAGCCTTTATTGAATTTCTCCTCAAGCCACTCTTCTGCAGTAGGGAAGCAGTTCTGCCCCCATCACACATGAGAAACCAACAAAGTTAAGCTTTTGTCCACAATTACACAGAAAGGCTGCGGAGTAACAGGGAACTTAGCCTGACTGTGCAGGTCCTGGGCCAGCCTCAGTTCTGTATCTGAGCCAACCTGATGCCAGTTCACATGAGCACTTCCAGAAGTGCCTCACTGGCAAGTAGGAACACATAGCTCTCACCTGCCAAGACTCCCAGCTTAAATTCTCAACTCCTTTTTATTTTCTTCTGCTTCCAACACTGAAGGCAGAGAAGAGGAAGAACAGGAAGTAAGTACAGTTTCTCAATTAATTCTCCCACAGACCTTGCATCAGGCCTTTAGCTCTCCCTAAAATACCAAATGCTGAACCTGAGGGCAGAATCTGTGGCTTGAAGAGGAAAAGGGTAGCTTGTTAAAGGAAAAAAATGAGGGGACCAATGGTCTGAGGAAAAGATGGAGATTAGGATCCCATTATATCAAAGTGTACAACTAAAGGAATACCTGTAACTAGATGTCTCTATTTACACAGACACAAAGTCAAGAGGGGTTTGCAGAGGGGACAAAAGGAGAGAGGGGCAAGTGAGAAACTGAGCCACTGAGCTGAAATCAATAGAAAGACTGAGAGACATTTTGGTGGACTTTGGATCATACTCAAAGCAGCAAAAGGGAGAAAAGATGCAGCAGGGGCAGGAAGCAAATTAATAACTCAGAAAAATATTATTAGTACAACTTACAAATTGCTGGGGAACTGCAAGAGGAGAGTTGGATTCTTCTCTTCAGGCTCATAAATGCTGGCTTGCTTTGTCAAAATCAATGGAGCAGTTTTAGATTGACATCAGTGCAACTACGAACAAAATCAAATTAAGGAGTACAGAGTATCTGGAGAAAACCCAAGCATTATTGAGCGTTCCAACACTGGGAGGCACTCAGATACTATACTGCTGAAAGCCACACTAGTAGATTGATTAAATGATTGATCCATCAGTAGGAGATTTATCCAATATAGGGAAGAAACAGAGAGCTCTAAGTCAAAACTACTAATCAGCTATTATTTTCTGCATGTTATAAACACACAAAGGAGATACTCTGTAGAATTCCCAATTCCCAAGTCTTGAGATTTGCTCTAATATATTTCTTCAACATTTTAAAGCATTTTAAAAAGTTTTCACAATAAAAATCCAGGTCTTTCACATTCTCCTGCAGATCATCTCTCCTTCTTTGGGTCTTACAAACTGATACTACACAGCATAAAATCTGAACCTAGAGCCATCTGTACTAGGACAGGGAGGATGGGACACCTTTCCTACAAAGACAGGTTGAGACAGGTGGGGTTCCGCCCAGACAAGAGAAAGCTCCAGGGAGACCCAATAGCAGCCTTCCAGTACCTGAAGAGCCCCTATGAGAAGGTAGAGGAACTGTTTCCAGAGGCCTGGATTGATAGGACATGGGGCAACAGTTTGAAATGAGAGAAGGGGGGATTTAGACTGGATGTTAGGAACAAGTTCTTTACCATGAGAGTGGTGGAACATTGGAACAGGCTGCCCAGGGAGACAGTTGAGGCCCCATCCCTAGAAATATTCAAGGTCGGGTTTGACAAGGCTCTGAGAGCAAGCTGATCTAGAGAAGGATGTCCCTGCTTACTTCAGGGAGCTTGAACTTTCAGGGGCAATATATTTGGTTGAAAGGAGCTTTTGTGGGGAGAGAAAAGAGGCCAGAACTCCATGTCATAGAATCACAGAGTGATTTAGGTTGGAAGGGACCTCAAAGATCATCTAGTCAGGGACACCTCCCACTAAAACAGGTCACTCAAAGAAAGATTCATCTCACCTAGCCTTGAACATCTCCAGAGAGGGAGCATCCACAATGTGCCACAATGTGCAACCTCTGCCAGTGTCTCACCACCCTCACTGTGAGGAACTTCCTCCTAACCATCTAGTTGAAATCTCCCCTCTGCCAGTTTAAACCCATTACCCCTCGTCCTGTCATTACAAGACCTTGTAAATAGTCCCTTTCCAGCCTTCCTGCAAGCTCCCTTCAGATACTAGAAAGCCACTACAAGGTCTCAAACCCTCTTCTTCTCGAGGCTGAAGAGCCTCAACTCTTGTAGCCTGTCCTCAAAGGAGAGGTGCCCTCTGATCATCTTCATGGCCCTCCTCTGGACTCGCTCCAACAGTTCCATGCCCTTCGTGGGGCTCCAGAACTGTACACAGTACTCCAAGTGGGGTCCAATGAGAGCAGAGTAAAGGGGGAGAATCCCCTCCCTGGCCCTGCTGGCCACGCTGGTCTTGATGCAGCTCAGGACATGGGTGCTGCCTGGGCTGTGCGCACACTGCCGGCTCACGTTGAGCCTTTCATCAACCCAGACCCCCATCCTCAGGACTGCTCTGCAGCTATTTGCCCCGCAGTCTGGATTTGTGCTTGGAATTGCACCGATCCAGATGCAGGACCTCACACTTGGCCTTGCTGAATTTCCTGAGTTTGGCCTATAAGAACAATGGAGACTTTCCCTACACTTCATTGGTAGGCTCATCATGAGTTTTGTGTGTGACAGTGTGAAACTAGCAGTTTCTTTTCAATAGTTTCATGCTCCCACAAACACAAATTAGCTTCTTGAAGACATCTTTCACTAATGCATTGCCATTCCTTATGGCAGGTACACTCCATCTCTGTTCTAAGCCCACAAACTTTAGTAAAAATTAAAGCTCTGTTTTCAGCTAATCTTTCTTACCTTTTATTTACTTCTTCATTACTTCTAAAATCACTACAATTATCACATTGTACCTAAGTCCTTACCACTGGGATTTTGAAGCAATTGAACATTATCCAGCTTTATTCCAAGTTAAAAAAAAAACTATTCTGCTCACTTTGCCTTTAATTTCCATGTTTAGTCCAGAAAATCTACCCATTTCTAATGGTACCTGCAACAGTAGTCACAGTTTGTGACATTTCTGCTGCCCACATAGGCATGCATTTTTTCACTTTTTAGTAGATAGCCTATAGGCACGAAGAGAAGGCTGCTAGTAACAACTCAGAGAAATCAATTGATCTTAATTGTAGAGGCATAGTTAAATAAGTTAAATAAGATACTCTGTATTGCTCTTGCTCCCACAGCTAATCTTGAATTAGAAATTACAAATTCAGACACTAAATTCTAATCACTAATCAGGCCATTAAAAACAAACAAACAAACAAATGAAGCAGGTTTGAAGGTTTTTCTTCTAAGATTTTTTTTTAAGTATTTTAAGAAAAGAATGCAAATTTCCATTCAGAGACAATGGTGTCCTTGGCTGGATTATTTTCTAGTAGGATCTATCCAGATTTTCGAGTCATTTTGAGATTTCCCACAACTGTGAAGCAGTAAGTGGAATGCTGCACACAGATGAATTTGTGTTTCATATATGTGCATAAAACATCACATACAAAACACAGTCCAACTTAGGAGTCTTATATTAGTCATGTGTCACTGACGATTGAAAAGACTTGGGTCCTGTTTCAAAGTCTAATGACCATAAGTACCATTATTATTACTATATGTCAATCTATTCTTAATTATGGTTTCAAAAAGAAACAACATTTTTATACTACATCCCTGGGAGTTACACATTTGGATGTCCCAGTGGCTTGGTTGTTACAGTATCACACTATCACAGTATCACCAAGGTTGGAAGAGACCTCACAGATCGTCAAGTCCAACCCTTTACCACAGAGCTCAAGGCTAGACCATGGCACCAAGTGCCACGTCCAGTCCTGCCTTGAACAGCTCCAGGGACAGCGACTCCACCACCTCCCCGGGCAGCCCATTCCAGTGTCCAATGACTCTCTCAGGGAAGAACTTTCTCCTCACCTCCAGCCTAAATCTCCCCTGGCGCAGCCTGAGGCTGTGTCCTCTGGTTCTGGTGCTGGCCACCTGAGAGAAGAGAGCAACCTCCTCCTGGCCACAACCACCCCTCAGGTAGTTGTAGACAGCAATAAGGTCACCCCTGAGCCTCCTCTTCTCCAGGCTAACCAATCCCAGCTCCCTCAGCCTCTCCTCGTAGGGCTGTGCTCAAGGCCTCTCCCCAGCCTCGTCGCCCTTCTCTGGACACACTCAAGCATCTCAATGTCCCTCCTAAACTGGGGGGCCCAGAACTGAACACAGCACTCAAGGTGTGGTCTAACCACACCAGCGTGTTATGGGATCAAAAAGGTATAATCCAAAACACTATGGAAGAGAACTTCAGAACACTCAGATTCATAGATCTGTAGAACCATTTAGGTTGGAAAGGGCCTTAAAGATGATCTACTTCCAACCCCTCTGCCATGGGCAGGGACACCTTCCACTAAACCAGGTCACTCGAGGTCTCATCCAGTCTGGCCTTGAACTCCTCCACAAAGGGGGTATATGCAACTTCCCTGGGCAACCTGTTCCAGTGCCTCACCACTCCCATTGTAAAGAATTTCAGCCTAATCTCCAGACTCTATCTGCCCTTTTTAAGGTTCAATCCATTCCCTCTTGTCTTGTTACTACAACCCCTTGTCAAAAATCCCTTCCTGGCAGTCTTGTAGGTCCTATTCAGGTACTGGAAGGCTGCTGTAAAATCTATCTGGAGCCTTCTTTTCTCCAGGCTGAACAGTCCCAATTCTCACAGCCTGTCCCCAAAGCAGAGGTACTACAGCCCTCTGATCTTCTTTGTGGCTCTCTCTGGATCCACTCCAGCAGCTGTATGCCCTTCTTGATGGGGGCACCAGAGTGTGCCCCACCACCATGTGTGGACATCGAGTCTCATGTGAGCAAAGTAGAGGGGAAGAACCACCTCTCTAGTCCTTCTGAACATACATGTTCCACCTAGATAGTTATTTGAGCATGTTTGCTCATCTTTCCTCAGATTAGGCTCTTAACTATACCACAACAGTTTTATGGCAGATTGAAAGTTAGTAAATAGACCTCCAGTGTATGTACCTATGATCAAAAATTAGAGATCTGCGCCTTGGGCATAGCATCATTTGTAATTGAGAGTTATCTGTTACATAGAGGAAATGGAGCAGAAAACTTCTAAGTCACCATTTCCCTTTCTTCCATGTCCTAAAAATAAACAGATTAAAGACACTGTGAAAGGTTTACAGTAAGAGCCATACAAAACATTCACCACAAAATGTAAAAATCCCTCATGCTTCATTACAGCTGTGAGAAACAATACAGTGTTATCAAAAACTTTTACACAGTGAAGAGGGCTGAAATAGAAAGTGAAGAGAAGCTCTGAGATTGTAAGAGAGCTATGATTTTAACAATAAATTATTTGAAATACCTTGTCCTTATAAGTTGTGGGCAAAATGAGTATTTTCAGAAACTGAAAACCACTGTGATGGGCAAGAATGCTTGCAAACCAATAAAAAGAAATTAGCAAACACTCTTGGACATCCCCAGATTTATGTTTAGTAGCAGTATATCATTATTTTCAGGTGCCAGTGGTTGGTCTCAGTTGTTTCAGCTGAATAAAGTTGACAGATTTTCTCACGGTTGAAAAAACTCCATAACTGAAGAGGATTTCAGGAGGTTCTGGAAATCTTTCTGAAATAGGGTAGGAAATGACACAAAGCAAGCCACCTGCATTAAATACACACAAAAAAGCAAGCATCCATCCTCCTGGCTCTATTTTTCTGTTCAGTAAGACTTTACTTCAAAAGTAGCCCCATTACTTCCATGATTACCCTCCTAAACAGTTCTGAGATTCTCACTTTTGTTTCTCAAGTCCTAGATAGTGACCTCTCAAAGGCAAGCACTGTATTTGTGCAGTTTGTCCATGCAGTGCCTGTTGCAGTGCATTTTCCAGTTCCAGTTCCCACCTGCAGTTTCAGGGTACCATTAGCCAAGATGCTACAGTGAAACAGAGTAGCATCCCTCAAACTTTCATCTTTTCCTTCAGTATTAACAGCATGCATTTAGGTAAAGAAAGCACAGAGCTAGACACTTCATTTCTGCTGGAAAAGACTCTTAACACTATGGTTGGACTCCATGGTCTAACTACCAAATCCACCACTAGATGTTGTGTAGCATTTTGCATCTGAAAGATTATCTGTTTAGCCTCCTCCCACCTAACAAGACACCAGCCTCATAGAGCCTAATACAGCACAACAACCACCCAAGTGGCTCAACAGACTTAAAAAATAACATCCTACTGAAGAAATGAGTAAGGGTGGAGCTGATGTTGCAGGCAACCTCAGAATGGTTTTTACACCCTGCTCTGCTCTGGTCTCGCTGCAATACTCATACAGAAAATTTCTTAAATCAGATATGGCAGAACTACTAATAATCCACTTGCACTCTGAGTGAGCTTAGCTAATGAATTCAAATGAGAGCAGAAGCAAGCCACAGACTGCCAGTTTTTTAATATCCCCATATTTTCTAGTAATGGTGGAATTGTAATTAATGTTTACTTTGTTGTGTATTGTATTGTTGAGTATTTAAAGTCCTCTGGGATCCCTTTGGGATATACAGCACTATATAAATATAAATTGTTATCAAATAACGATCACCAGACATTTAAATTGTACAATGGCAACCTGATTATACTTAACCAAGCTAAAGCACTAATAAAACATCATTATATATCATCTAAATTAAAAACATTTTTCTGCATTCCAAAAAATCTAAAGTTTTTTTTTGTATTGAGCATGCAAGTGCCCTAAAACTTCCTTTCCATTGGCTCAACAGAGGAGCACCTTCAGTGCTGAAGTCTTGGGCATTTTCTGTCCATACAGGAATTTCTGAAGACTTGTGGTGATCCTGACAGAACAGAGAGGAAGTTCTTCACTTACACAGGCCAAGTGCTAAGGCTGTGAGCATGAAGTTGGCCAGGGGATTGGCTTTGACTGAAAGAGTATCACAGTATCACACAGTATCACAGTATCATCAGGGTTGGAAGAGACCTCACAGATCATCAAGTCCAACCCTTTACCACAGAAATTACTTTATTGACATTTGGTTATGTTGGAAAATCTTTTATTGTTATAGTAGATACTATGGAATCTTCAGTTGGGGTTTGGACTGGATGACCTTTCGAGGTCACTTTCAGCCCCTGACATTCTGTGATTCCATACCTAGAGCTGCCATACTGAAATCAGAGTGGAGAAATAAGATGCTTGTTAAAGAGTTAAATACCTTGACAATTCTATACTTCTGAAGCAGTAAAATTAAGATTTGTTTTGTTCCCCAATATCATTTGATAGAGCCTATTCATTTTTACCTCTAGTATTTCTCCTGAAGCATCTATAGAGGCCATGTTGTGGGTATCACAAGCTATATCTAAACTGAATGGCTGAGGATTTAGCACAAAGATCTCCCAGGTTACACTGCGCAAGTTAACTTGTTGCTGTCAATTGGGCACGCTTCAGAACAAGAAGGCAGCAACTAACCCTTCCTCCCTGTGGTCAAAAGTCTGACTTCCTCCTCTTGTAGGATACATCCACAGAGACACTGCCTCTGAAATACCTACCTTGCATTAAATAGTCCATGCAACAGTGAGAGATATTTTCTGAGAATGCTGTTGCCAGGCACATTTCAAAACCCCCAAAACATGTGATCAGCAATAAAGTGGCATTCTATACCCAAACTCTTGCAGAGTTTATTTGCTTGGCATTGAACTCTTAGAAAGCACCTCTTCAAGCTTTGAAGTCACTGGGGAAGGAGCAAATTTAGCTGAAAGTCTGACACATGAAAACATGATGCCAAGACTTAAGGTTAGAAAAAAATCTTGCTGAGAGAGTGGGATGCGAGTGGAAACATATCTTTTCTAGATTACCTCTGCTAAGTCATTTCCCTTGCTTCAGATTTCTTATCTGTGGAATGGGGGAAATGGCATTAACCTTGTTACTGAAGAATAGTGTTGCAGATGGGTCTACATCATATCTCAATGATAATAGATCATCTTGTGGAATTTATAGTATCACTAATAAGAAATAAATTCATCCTGAAGTCAATGACCTGCTGGCAAGCAATATCTAACTCAACTTAAATTCAGCTGCAAGAGCTAAGAACGTCCATCTCAGGATTCCTCCAGCAGAGATGGACAGAATATCCTGCTGGTAATAAAGGCCTGATGGGAGCTGAAACACATCTCTGTGTTGACTACAAAGGCAGGCTCACATAGACTCATAGATCCATAGAACAGTAGTGGTTGGAAGGGACCTCTGGAGATGTAGTCCAAAATCCCTTCCAGAGCAGGATGACGTAAGGCAAGCCACACTGGAACACATCCAGACAGAAATCCCCTAAAGACTACTCTGCAACCTCTCTGGGCAGTCACTGCAAAGAAGTTTTTCCTCATGCTGAGGTGGAACTTTGAACTTTCTGTGTTCCAGTTTGTGTTCACTGCCCCTTGTTCTGTCACAGGGCACTACATGCCAGTGTTCAAAATCCAGTGACTTCAGAAAAGTGGCTAGGATGAACCTGGAGCCACAACCTTGATTTCAATCAGTTCTCAGTTCTTCTTAATTATTTTTTTGGGGGAGACAGAAAATAAGATGTAAAATAAAATAGAATAAAATAAAGATTTAAGCCTTGATCTGAACTTTCATTCTTTTCTTGCCTGTTTGAACTATATTTAATTGAAAAAAATTAGAGTGGTCAACTAAAAAACATCACCTTTGGAAAATAACTTCAACAATTCCCCCTTAACAAAAGTATAAACATTTTGTTTCAAGGCTAATATTTCAAAACAAAAATGTTCAGCTTTCATATATAAATTGTTTATTTTCATTTTAAATGAAAATAAATGAAGTGAGCAAAGACTGCAAATCTTTGAGAAATGGATGTTAATTCTTTAAAATGTAGGCTAAGAGCACACTAGATGAAGATCTCTCTCTCTCCAGCAATGCAAATAGCAACAATAATAGGTTATAGATCTTCCACATGCACTTAATGATTTCGGTGGCTCTCAGCCAACTTCCACCAGCTAAGAATCTGAGACAGATGAATAAGCTGAAATCTGGGAGAAAGCAGGGCATGGATTTCTTGAGTTCTGAGCACCCAAATAACTCTTTATGTCTTAAGGCCATTTCTTGCTGTCAGGATGGAAGTGAAAACTTAGTAAATTAACAACAAGCAACAGTGCTTAGGTATACCAGTCACACAGCAGAGCTACACACACAGGAGCTAACTTGGATTTTAGTGTCACCCGCTAATCCCTCCTACTTGCTGGAGCATACCATCGGTAGGGGTTGTCCCCTGCAGAAGGTAGTGGATGGTCACACCTGTGTGTATGCACAGCTTTCCCCAGCAGTACCAGTCCCCCATTAGCACTGGGGCTGCCTGAGCTTTCAGAAAGCACTGCTTCTGTTCAGTGCACCTCTCTCTAAAACATGTCGAAAGAAGAGCAGTGGATGCTGCCCATCAGTCAAAGCACAACACACCCTGATACACCAGTTAGTTGGAATGATTTGGAAGGCTAAGTCAGGGGTGATATCCTGAGGTGGGAAAAAGGTCTGGGAGGTGTGGGGAAGAAGGCAGATGAGGGCAGGAGTGGTACAAGGTCCATGTTGTCGTTTCACTGGAAGGACACCGCGTGTCATAACGGATTACTGTTAATTTGCACCGGCGGTACAGTTAGACTGAGACCAGCAAGCAACAACGACAAACAGCACTTGCAAGATCACATAATGAGCGGACAAGGCTTTTAATGCTGCTATGCCCAACCAAAGCAATTTTGATTACTTAGTTCTAAGTCTCCATTTAGAATGAATCAGAAGCTGAAATATTGGTGATGGGTTTTCTTTTTAGGTTTTGTTTGTTTGTTGTGGGGTTTTCTTAGTATAATTTAGCTACAGAGTATTTGAATGGTAAAAATCTATCTGAAAGCTAGACACATTAGCCTCTGTTGATGCCTAAGTAATGCTGAAATATATTTTTAAAAATAATTTCAAATAGTATCTCTTACAGCAAATAAAACCAATCCAGAGATAGCAAACAATCCACATTATAACAAAGGCAAAGGTCAAATTTTGCTCTTATTTACTGTGGTTTCACTATGAAACTTTGGAAGGGGATTGTGCTAGTTTGAAGCAAGCTAGAATGTTTTGGTACAAGAACTAGATAACAGGCAGTGAAATGAAAACAATTGATGTCAACTTCTCTCACAGTCTCGCTGAGAGCTCTGGGAAGAAGAAGTAAACATTCTCCATTTTGTCTCTCACTCTTGCTTTTGCCTTAGACCTGGTCACATCTCATTAACCCTGCTCCTACTAACCTTGCTCCCTAACCTCTTGGCTGCACCTCTTTTCTTCCTGAGAACTGGGGTAAGGTTGAGAGGGCCGGGGGAGGTGTTGGGGTGGTTTGAGAGCCCCTCCTGGGGACTCAGGTTTCTGGGAGGGGAGTTGTGCTTTTGTATTGTTTATCCTTTGTATATTTCTGTATATAAGTGTATATAACTGTATATATTGTAAATAGCTGCTTGTAAATTCTGCTAGCTGTAAATAAATTGCTTCATCTATATTCCCAGGGTCCGTCTGAGTTAGCTGGGGCAAATTCAATAGTGTGGAGGGGGCGGGGTAACCCCCAAACCATCACAGGGATTTTGGTAGAACAGTGAGCTTCATGACAGTATACTTAGGGCAGCAGCATGCTCTCCTCGCATCTTCTTGTGATAGGTTTGCAACTAGTCATTTGGCTAATTCTGTTGGCCAAAGAGCAGAACCATGTTACCTTCTGAGTAGCATACAGTATTTTAATTTGTTTTGATGGGGGATTCAGATGTTTATGTTTAAGAAGCATGATCTGAAACCAAGAAACCCAAAAACCTGAGCAAACTCTATTAATGTTCATCTACAGCTCGAGTTATTTCTGCAAGTTTGGGTCCAAAAACTTAGCTTTCACTGTTGAGAGTGGAGTTATACAAATAACTGTGTTTAAGGATACTTTTGCTGGGCAAAATAAGGTGCTACCAACTGTTTAAAAGCAGATCGCAGGAACAAGATGTTGCTGCCAAACTCTCCTTACTGTTACCTTAGGGATTAAAATATTGACCAAGATCAGAAGGACTTGAATGTAAATTAAACATTATTTGGAGGCAGGATTTGTGTGTGCACCATATCCTAACAACTGCTATAACCAGTGGTACATCAGGACCTACTTAACAGCCTCTCCGATTGAAGCTCTGCCTAAGTACTTAACATATTCTTTGGCATAAGGAGCAGAACTCAGTTACCTGTTTTCACATGGATTACATCACTCACAAACCTACAGGATTATTCTATTTCTACCTCCATGAAGTTGTATTTATAAGTGAATATCTGTGTAGACTAAGAACAGAATGTAAGAGGAAAAACTACATTCAGGTTAGGAAAAGAGAGGATAAGAACATGAATCTTCTATGTGCCTGTAAGCAGTAGGCTGTACAGTTACTGAGTCATCTTGGAAATAATTTTGGTGTTCAGAATTTTATGGGGTTTTTTTTCTTTATTTTGGCTGAAATTACTTATCAGATTTGACCCAAATTTTTTAAGAACTTCAGCTGCTTTGAAAATTAATTTTGGGATACATAATTTTGTTTCTGTGGGGAAAAAAAAAAGCTCCAAACACCTCTAGACAAATACGCAACATTTCCATACTTCATCAGCATTTCTTACAAGTGGGTGGAGGGGAAAAGGAGTGGTGGTGGTGTGTAGCTCAGGGAAAGGGATTCCTTAGCAAAGAATCACAAGAGACTGTTCATCATTCACACTTCTCCCCTATCAGATCTGTCACAAAGTTAGTTTTTTTGAGTGGCTGCTAAAGCAACCGGTTCTGTAGCAGAGTACCCAAACCAACACAACTAACATCTGATGCATTAAGGATGCAGAGTGGATGTATGCTTTGCTTAGAGCACAGAACCAGGAACATTTGAAACTGCCTCATTCCTCAGCTGCAGTACAGCTATGTATGTACAATTTATTGAAGATTTGACTCGGCAGGGTAGCTGCATGCAATCAGCATATTGTTTTTGTGGAGGTTCCCCCCTATTGCCCCTCAGATTTTAACTGTCAGTATATTGGCCTTTTGAATTTCTGTTTTCATAATACCATAAGCAATTTGAACGTACATTATTATGAGTATTAATTGCTTGTCCAACTCTTTTTAGGTCTTACAGGTGACAGCAGAGAACAAGAAATGCAGTTTAGTTAGAACTTCAAAGCAATGTTTCGTCATCCAAACCAGGGCTCTTTTATGACTCTCTATTTGGTTCTAAAAGTGAAAGGAAACCAGTTGCTTAAATTTGTTCTTTCAAATTTCCACCTATCTCCTTCTGTCAAGGTAGGGGCTTTGTGATAATAGACTGATCTTGAGATCAGTCACAGATAGAGATACATTTACTGTCCCTAGTCACAGTATTGCTTGCATTCACATGGATTAAAGATTGCCTAAATTAAGCCTCTGAACATTTCTAAACTTTAAAAAGGTAGATACCTATATGAGATGGATATGAAATTCAAATGTCTGTATAGTGGGAGGAACAAAAATACCCAGCTCAACCACCCCTGAGCTCTATGAAAACTGGATCTTTCAGTATTTGATATCATCCTGTGGACTTGTGTACACAATGAAACAGTCATGATAAACAAATGCAGAACAGTTCCACTCCACTCTTATCCTTATTCCTTGTCAGCAGTGTCTTCGTGCAGTTTAGCTTTGATTCTGAAGGGGATTAAGCTAGACTCCGTAAGGCATTGCTAGTGGTGAAGCAGACGCCCCACAACAGGAACTAGTGCAGAACAGTACTGTGCTTCAGTGCAGAGCCAAGCATGTTCAGAGGAATGCCTGACAAATATGATTGGGTTTAACAAGATACTGGATGCTTGATGAAGACTTAAGTGAAAAATGTGGTGCTGTACTTCGTGCAAAGGTAACATTATTGTATGTATTCAGAAAGGTTTCTTTAGAAATCAACATCCACAGACTGACCACATTCCATATTTGAAATTTAAATGTCAGATTTGAAAGCCTCTATACTACAGACACAGTGGAGACAGCAGGCCTGGTGTGATGGGCTTCCACTTCTCACATAATGGTGACTTGCACACTCCGGGGGACAGTTGTACATATGTTTTTGAACTAAAATTCTAACCTGGCATGATTAATTTTGGCCTTAGCTTTGTCAAAATATTGGAGTCCATATGGCACCAAGTAAATAATTCTACATTTGTATTAAATCCCTATGTGTTTTTCTTGTCTATTCCCTTTCTCTTCCACCACACACACTGGCAGCCACTATCAATATGCCAAATGCCAAATCAACCCTGCAAGCTGGCTGGCACAAGTACTCTACAACACTGGCACAGGCTTCCTTTGCAGGGGGATCCTCTCTGAAACCCTGTGACACATCCAAGCATTTCTGCTTAGCAGCTTAGGACCCTGTCTACCCCAGTCACATCAGCAACAGAGTGCCTTAACTGTGAATATGCTTCCTGTTTCACTACACCTAAACCACATTAAACAAGACTTCACATCAGTGAAATCAGTCAGTGCCTTATAGCATGTCTGTATCCAGTAAGAAGAGAGAAGTAGAGTTGCTGTGGAGAGAGGATGCAAATCACTGCAACAAGAAGAACAAAAAAATCACTGGGGCATCACTCGAGTGAGCTAAGCAAACCCTTGCAAGTGAAACACGGACCTCACAGAGATGATCCAGAGGAGGGCCACAAACATGATTGGGGCTTGAAAACCTCTGCTGCGAGCACAGACTGAGGGAGCTGGGGTTATTCAGCTTGGAGAACAAAAGCCTCCAGGGAGACCTAATAGCAGCTTTCCAGTACGTGAAAGAGTCCTACAAGAAGGCTGCAGAGGGACTGTTTCCAAAGGCCTGGAGTCACAGTGCAAGGAACAATGGTTTGAAATTAGATGAGATTTTGACTGGATGTTAGGACAAGTTCTTTATCATGAGAGTGGTGGAATATTGGAACGGGTTTCCCAGGGAGGTAGTTGAGGCCCCATCCCTGGATATATGTGAGGTTAGACTCAACAAGGCTCTAAGAAAGCTGATGTAGTGGATGATGTCCCTGTTCACTGCAAGGGTGTTGGACTAGATGACCTTTGGAGATCCCAAACCACTCTATGATTCTATAACATGGAAGACTTAGGTGACCCTTGTCAGCATTCAAACTAGTACTTGGGGCTCAAGTACTACATTATTCCCTCTGATGCCCTCCCTATTCTTTTCTTATGCATGCACCTCCAACTCATGGCACAACTTCATTTTTTTTTTAAATATACATGTACTTACAGGTTCTCATTAGATATTCATTCAGAGTATAAGACAGCAGGCTCCCTACATAAGCAGACAAGTAATGCTATTTTTAGATAAAGACTCAGAATGAGCATTGGAAAGTCAAGCACACTGCATATACCTTCTAGTTAATTGTCTATACTTTTACATTAAGTTTACGGACAAGGATGAATTCCAGCTCCCAGAGTGTTCTGCAGCTATGGGAACTATTATTCCATATAGCTGTGATGACCAGACCAAAATAACCCATTTTTTTCACTCTTAGCAGAAAATGGCAACTCTTTTATCCAAGACAGCCTGTTTTGAGGGAGTTGTGGAGCATTTCTGAGAAAGTCTAATTTCTTGGTCTGTGTTGTACTGCAGATCCCAAGCTAGATGAGCCTCCACTTGTTCAGATGTCGGCAGGTTAGCCCAGCATCTGCAAACTGAGAACAACCCTACACAGTGCTTCCCTTGAGATGTGGTGAGGAGTCCAGAGGACCAGGTGAGTGTAGCTCATGATGCTGAACATGGCCTGTGAACTTCGACCCTACCTGGAGCTCCCAAAGTGCTAGAGGCTCCCTGCCAAAGCATGGCACCTTGCTGCAGTCCAACTGAGAGCTGACAAGAGGAATAGGTAAGCAATAACTACATTATTTGATTACTCCCTGGTGCAGTGTGTGTTGGTCAATGGAGACCACTTGATAACAAAGCCAAAAACCTTCCTCTGCCAAAGCCTCACAGGGAGAGGGGGAAACTGGTTGACGAGACACCCGGCTATCTGCCTCTTCCCACTTTACCAAGTTTCTGTTGGAGCAGCAATTCCACCTAACAAATGAAACTTCAACAACAGTAAAACAACCTAATAGCTTTGCATGCCAGGGGGCTAATGTGGTGGGCCATTTAACGCTGCACTAAATAGCCCTGGTTTGATTCTCTTTGCCAAGTGCTGAAATGAGGATTGCAACTTCAGGAGCAGTTCTTAATTCATTAGTTAAAGGGGGTCATTGCTCATAGGGTGGGGAACAGGGAGGGAAAGAGGAAAAATATCAGACGACTCTAACCATTCAAAGTCGACAGAAGGTTGCACTCTTGAGAGACGCAGTATTTAGCTCAAAGCCTGACAAAGCTCTGCAGCTGGGAGGCCTGTGGTGGTTTTACTCGACACTAAAAAAGTTGCCATAAGACACTTGTAACCTATATAATAGGCTTGGTGGGAACAGGGAAGCTGGGAATGAAAGGAAGGTGAAAACATCTTGCTAATAACACCGTGGTTTTGTTTCAACTGGCCCTCAAAATTGCACATTACACAGGCTGCCAGCATGCAAAGCAGCAGCAAAACACATAAACTGCCTTCCTATCTACATGCTTCCTAAAAAACCAAACCCCTAAACCAGACCTGAATACAAAGGAGACCACTTAAAAACTTAAAATGACACAACAAAACAAGTGCAAATTTACAAGGCACCTCTGCAAAGAGAGAGCTTTATTCCTGAATGTTAGAACCCTAAAACAACTGTTTTCTCTAATTTCTGCCATCACTCAGATTGGCCTTGAATTACCTCCTGATAGGCCTCCCATGTGCTTGCAGATGAGAGAGTGTAATGGGGATCTGTTAATTAACTAGAAGCAAAGTTGCACGGTGGGGATCAAACACTGGATGCGTCCTAAAACTCCCACAGAGAAGATGAAATGCAGCGCAAACTTTAAAGACTTCCCGTCATTAGCCAAGACCTTGGCTGCTCCTGGCCCAGACCCCTCCTGTTTCAGAGAACAATGAGGACAATGATGGCAGAAATGAAATAGTGCAGCAAGGAACAAAGGAATTAGCTATTTACCCACAGAGAGAGAAAGGAAAAGAGGGGGGGGGGGGGAAGGGGTAAGAGAACTTGCTTTTTTTTTTCCTAGGGTTTCTGTCTACTTTTAATTGATTTATGGCTGCAAGGGACTTGCACACAGGGCATGCCCAGGAGCTGTGTTGGAGCATGGCATTAATACATGTAACATCTACTGTTTACTCCCAGGCAGGATGGAGAAGTAGCTGGTGTAGAGAGGCAGTAGAGGAGGGGAGGAGATCTTCCCTATGCAGAGAGAATTATAAAGGTTATGCTGATTCTTAACTTCTGTGAAGCCAATTCCATGTGGGCTATTAATATTCTTTAAAAGAGCTCCAGACAGGGTGGATCATGGTGGACAAGACTTGCACGGAGTATTACAATGAAAAAGGATGACACTAGGACAGGGATCCCGGTGGGGTGATAGTACTGCACTCACAGCTCATTTGAAAATGAAGGGCCAGGTTTAATGTACCTCCTCCAGTACCCTGAGGCCAAGGGAGGAGATCTCAGAGTGGAGACCAACAGCCAAATACATTGCTTTGCAGAAATACCCAGTTGCACTTCACTGTACTTCCAAAAGAATCTGAGCTAATAAGGCTGGCCTTGGAGCAAGGCTAATTAGGCCAGGTAGTTTGCTGCACTGCCACAATGGCACCAGCTGCCAGTTTCTTTGGTGGGTCAATAGATACTTACTGACATGAAGCTGAAGATCCAGATGTGGCTTAACTATGGCTACCTCTCAGACATGGGCATGGCGTCAGACTGGGACCTTACTGGGAAGGCAACTGAATGCAACATAAAATACCCTAAAACACCTAAGCTGCCATTGTAAGCCTATGTTTAAGAGACTGACTGGAACACCAAACAATAGTTTGCTTCACAGAATCACAGAATGTCAGGGGCTGGAAGTGGCCTCCAAAGTTCATCTTACCTTCCATCTAGAAAAGCTTTGTCAGATAACTATTTAAGAAGCCTAAATCCCAGGATGCAAAAGCAGCATTGCATTTCCATTGCAAGCCTAGAAGAAATGCACAGAGAAGTCACAGTGCTCAAGGAGTTCTGCATTAAAAATCCACAGGTCCGCCTACCAAACTAACAGACCTCAAAGATGATGATGATGATGATGATGATGATGATGATGGATGCAGCCAGAAACTGAAAGGAACAGAGTAATTCTCCCAGTAGGAGCTTTGTAAATGTTTACTTGGGCTTTTGTCTCCTTTGCAGAAACAACTGAAGAGACAGAGGATCCACTGAAAAATGTAAGTCTGCAGCTGATCAGATCTGTTCTCAACCTAGACACTGGCCTTAGGCAGCAGTGGTTTCAGTCTGCATTTTGCACATGACTGCTTTTGATAGGGAATTCAAACAGGAACAGAAACTAAGGAGTCCTAAACCTGGACATGAGCCCCAGATGATGATGATGAAGCATTTACAGTATTTTCTGGTTGCTCAGAAAAATGGTGGTGATGGTGTGAGGTAAGATCACACAATACTGTTTTATATATTTCAAAACTAAGAGGCATGAATGTTTGGTTTCCAGGATACCTGTTCAGAAGAATCAGCATGTGTTTCACAGTTCAGCAAGAGAGACAAAAACCTTCTAGGCGTGCAATTAACAAGAGAAAAAGTAAAAATAAACGAGAAGTTACAAGACTCATTGCACATCAGGTATACTTGATTACATAGGAGAGAAGCACAGAAAATATCCCTGAAATTTTGTACAGTGCACCAAACTTAACCCACTATAGGACAAGGGCAGGAGATTGTAAGGGAATATCCTTTGATACCATTAGTAGTGCCACAGCATCATCCTACATTGGCTACCTTCAGAAATGGGAAAGAGGCATAAGGTGAACAGAGGGTTGGGGAACTTTATATCCTATTTGGATGCATTATAAAGCCAGCTACACCTTCAAAGAGGAAAGTTATGTCTTTTTTCCAGAAGCACCTCATTCCAGTGCCTGAGAGCTGTATTGTAACAGGCACCAATCTCTAGCATTGCCCACATATCGCTCAATCCTAACTAAATCATCTAGGAGCACATCTCATTTCATGTCACTCTTCTGTCTTCCAGAAGTCCTTGCTTCTTCCCTCCAGCACTGCTTCTCACTATTTGGAGAGCACTGCTCTGTTCAGTGTGTGACTACTTTATCCTCTGCCAGTGAGGTCCAGATACACACCTGGCACCCCGGGGATGATTGTATCATTTGTGTCTCTGGCCCAATACATTCCAAGTGCTGTGTAAGCACACAGCACACCCATCCTCACTGCTCTCCTTTGAAGCAACGCTGCTCTTTACATTTTGCAGTAAGATGCATGCATCATTTGCTGTGTCTTTGGTCAGCTGAGAAAGCTTGTGGCAAAGCTGGGTACTCAGCCTTAGCTACAGATTAGTGTTATTGGGGTGCTCCTACTCTTCTTCACAAATAGGGTTCCTGTGTACATTTACAAGCTAGTGTTTCCCCTATTTAAAACTACTGCACTTGTCTGCAGAGATAACTGACATCTGTGTATACAGGCACCATTTTCTCCATTCTCATTTTGTTGCTCAGTCTGTGGTGAGGCTCAGAGAAACCAGAAAGACCAAGTAATTCTAGGTATTGGACAACTTGGCAGAGCAGTGAGAGGTCACTTTGGGTCAGAGCTGAAGCACATTAAGATGGCAGCTGGCTGTAAACCTGCTTACGATCGTTGTCTTTTTGGGAAAACAGACATCATTGATTTCAGACATCATCGATTTCAAGAGCAAGCATCACCACCCCCTGCTGCCTGACTTCAAACCAAGTCTTGCTCATCTTGTTTATCCAAGAAGACCTCTCTGGACCTTTGCTTTTCAAATGGAAGAAATGGCTTCGACTTTTACCAAGCAGAGAATAAAAGGGCACTCATTTTATGAAATGTGTCCAAATCTAAAGCAGAACACATAAGACTGTAGCTCTAAAAAGGGAAAACTGCTCCAACATGAGGCAAATTTGAGATTAATCCTCACAAAAAGGTCTGAAGTGCAAAATAACAGCCTGGGTTACAAACACTCTGGTTTTATGCACTTCTGCATGTAAAATGCCCACGTTAGAACAAGTGATTCTTTTAAAAAAAAAGTTTTCTTTATTCCTTTGGTTTATGTCACTGAGAGGAAATCATCCCATCACAAAAATCTGCCAAAAGGTTCAGTTATTATTAGCCTCTAAGATGCAAGCTAATTGCTTCTGTGTTTTTCACCAAAACCAGCTGAGATCCTGAGGTTCACAAAAAGGATACTGCACATGCTCAGAAATTCTCCTGTCCTGGAGATTTTTAATTACACATTTGGCATTAGCGGTCTCCAGTGTAAGAGCCATAGCATTTGTTAGGCTTGTATCATACAGAGCCTCCAGGAAGCCTCTAACTCTGGTCACATCAATAGTCTTGCTGAAGTTAGAAGGATTGTGCAGATACATAAACTGAGATGTGAACATGCCAAGCCTTTGCAAAACCAGAGCCAGACTATAGACCTTGTCACAACTGCCCAAAACTAAACTCATCTGAAAAAAAACCAAACTCAAACACAACAGAAATTTCATGGAGAAATCCCTGAGTCTCTGTTCTCTAAAACAGTACCAAAATAGATAGCGAAAGACTGTAGTACTGCAACAGTCCCTCTACTTTTATGTATTTCCTCCCTCCTTAAAGTTAGTTCAACCCTGAAATGTTACCTGAATTCTTCTACACCCCAGTATATCTCTGCTGCCAACAGCATTTCTTTGGACAACAGCATCTAATTGGTCCAGTTTGGGTAGTGTGGGGTTTTTTCCCTCTGGAAGCAGGAAGAGGTGAATCAAGCCTGATGCTAACTCAAGGGCTGAAATTCAGCAAATTGACTCAGCTTAGGGTATGGTCAAATGAGCACTGGAGCAAGCTCAGGTGAGAGGGGTTGGAAGTGACCTCTGCTGATCATCTAGTCCAAATCTCCTGCCAGACCAGAATCACCTTGAGCAGGTTGCATAGCATGGTGTCCAGGCAGGCTTTGAATGACTCCAGATACAGAGAAATGAATGGCATTCAAAACAGAAATAGGAAACAATTTCACTGTATAAAACTAGCAGTAACTAGATCTCTTTCCATCTGTAACAGGCTGCTTTGGAAGACAGCATCTCCTTCCACTTTATATCTTGATCTAAAGCAATTCTGTGAAGGTACCAGTATCAGAACAGTGTGCTTTATTTTCCCATAGCACAGACAGCAATAAGCTAAGCTTTCACCTAAGTTTTAATATGACCCATATAAACTCCTTATGTTTCAAACATAGAAACTAAATAAGAGAAATTTCATTACATGTGAGCAAACCGCATAGTCAAAAGAGAGAGGTCCAGATTTCAGACTGACAACTGTGTCCTGGGCTGCATCAAGAGAAGCATGGCCAACAGTGCAAGGGAGGGGATTCTTCCTCTTTGCTCTTATCAGACCCCACCTGGAATACTGTCTACAGTTCTACGGCCCCCAGCACAAAAACGACATTGAACTGTTAGAGCAAGTCCAGAGGAGTGCCATGAAGATGATCAGAGGGCTGGAGCACCTTTGCCATGAGGACAGGTTACAAGAGTTGGGGGTCTTCAGCTTGGAGAAGAAAAAGCTTTAAGGAGAACTTGTAGTGGCCTTTCAGTATCTGAAGAGGGCATAGAGGAAGGCTGGGGAGGGACTATTTGCAAGGTCTTGTAATGACAAGATGAGGGGTAATGGGTTTAAACTAGCAGAGGGGAAATTTAAACTAGATGTTAGGAAGAAATTCTTGGAACAGACTGCCTAGGAAAGTTGTGGATGCTCCCTTCCTGGAAGTGTTCAAGGCTAGGTTAGATGAGACCTTGAATGACCTGTTCTAGTGGGAGGTGTCCCTGACTATGGCAGAGGGGTGGAAGTAGATGATCTTTGTGGTCCCTTCCAACTCAAATAATTCTATGATTTTATGACACAGAGTTTTGCCCTCCTTTCTCTCCCCCCAAAAGCTCCTTTCAAGCAAATATATTGCCCCCCAAAAGTTTCTGTTCTTAAAAACAAACAAACAAACCAACCTATTTTCTGACTACTTGACAATACTATTTATAAAACATTCCCAAGCTTTTGCTCCAGCTCCATATAGGCCTAGGACTGAATACAAACTTCAGCTTTCAGAGTGGTCAGTGCCCACCACCTCAATCCCTTGCCGAGGTGAGCGTACACAGGAACATCAAGAACCAGCTGATTTATACTCTGTATGTATTTTTTGTATGGGATATACAGAGCATTGCATAACTTCAGTGACTTGCCTAGAATCTTAACTTGTGTCTCATTGTTATAGCACTGCTGAAACAAACTATCCAACCGCAAACCACCAAACTCACTTACAAGCACAGGGAGACACTATTAAAAGCAGAGGTCCCGCATGTAGGTGCAACGTGTGATCAGATAATATTGTCTGGATTAGCAGCTTTGTAACTTAGCCAAGCCCCAGGGCTGCAATTGTCTTGTTGCATTAAACTGAAACCACCTGCAAAACCTCACAGTGAATAAGCCCTTGGAAGTGTCTAACCTGCTAGTTCACACTTGCAAGTGAAAGCAAAACTCAGCAACGATGAAGAGGTGAACAAACATCACAATGCAAGATTTGCTGAGTAATGGTTCTAATATTGCTTCAAAAGGGAAATTCTTTCATTGCTTTTCGCTCTTATTCCAAATAGAACATTATAATAAGAAGATTAAATTCACAATAATAGCTGCTACCAATTTGTGTATAAAACTCTGGATTTCATTAGTTTTGATACAGGAAATCAGAGATCTCTTCTAAAACTGTAGGAAGAACCAGATCAGAGGCACATTCCTCTGATTCCTGTTGGCTCCAACACTGTTAACAGTTTGGAGGTTTTCAATCTACATTATGACCTTAAAGAGAAACTTCCCAAATTAATCTACTTGGTAATGCTTCAATCATTCTCTCCTTAATCCTTCACCAAAGGAACAGCATTTATCTGTCTAGTATCTGAGAGGTTTGCTCCACAAGACTTCTACAGCCTTGCAGTCAATCAAGCAACTCAGAAAGGAATGGTCATTTTAATCTCTGACCAGCTCTCACTTAAGGCAACCACTTGCACCTATATAGAGTCCCTCCTGCTCACGTAGATGGACATAATGATCACTCTCCACCAGCTGCTGTACATCAAGATTTATCAGGAGTTTTATCAAAGAAGACTTGTGAGTTGATGGATGAAATGACAGTCAAGTTACACTGACAAAGAGGAAGCCACAGATAAGGAGCTCAAAACTGTGTGCTCCTGCAGGTTGCCTAAATGATTGAGATTCTGAGAGTTTACTTCATACTTCTGTACTCCAACTAAAGTAGGAATAACGTAAGGCATGTAAGGAGAGCCCTGTATTTTAGGACAGCATATAGAGACTGAGCTACCTCTTGGTCTTCTGTGTATTTATGAGCTTAAAAATAAAATTTTAATGTAAAACTATCAATTAAGTCATGGACAAACACCTACACTCACCAGGGAAGAGTTACACACTATCTGAGAAGCTCTGCTAAAAAGCCAATAAAAAAAGTTATAAATGACAAAGAAAGTGACATTTAAAGAACTACCCAGGTACTACTGTGCGGGAATTAGTGATACTATTTTTACTCATGATGTCTGCAAATCTTCAGCTCCTCTAGGCTGGAATACGCAAGTGGAAAAGAACTTTTAACTAAATTAATTTCCATGCAAAGTTTAGAGACAATCTGGAAGATCTTCTTGAAAAACTAAGAATGAAATTTGAAATAACTTAAACTGAACTAATTGATTTTGGATTTTATGCACGTTGGAAGCTATTTTCTGATATAGTGGTGGGGAGAAATGTTCAACATGGATATTACTACTACACTTTCATACTAAAACTTGTTTTTGTTGTTTGAAAATTAATATCTTGCCTGGAAAACATTAAAATAATTTCCCTTTAAGAATGTTTCACTGGCCTGATGCTCTATCTATACTGCACTATCCAGTTGTGTATTTGTTATCATGACTTGCAAAAGCTTTTCCAGGCACTACTAAATGTACTTAGAACAGATGGGGAAAGGTGATGCATGCCATTTTGTCGGCACAGACACACACTGATTCTGACGCAAAAACTGACATAGGAGTATATTGATTTTCCATACATTTCCATATGCTTAAATAGCTTGAACATGGGTGTTACTGAAGTATTTAAAGATAACACCACCATTTAAACTTAGATTTTTCAATTTATATACTTGTTATCAAAATCAGTATTTTATTCCAAATAGCTGCTTGGGTAAGCAGAAAAAGAGAAGAGAAATGTAAAATCAACCAATGTTGCCATCATCCAATGTATTGGTGCTAAATCATATAAGGCTTCGAGAATGCAAGCCACCATAGCTGCCTAGATTGTCTCCTGGCTACTTCAGTCCACCTCTCATCTTCTGTTGTGTTGAGATCTCCTTTCCTCAGGTCTGTATTTTCACAGACTCAATTTCTTATTCCTTAGAACAACATCCCCATTTCCTTACCCTGGCCACTTGCTACCTCACTATAGCAGAAAGGGGATGTCTCAAGCAAATAAGAAGCATCTGTCATCCCAGGGAAGAGCTGCTCTCTCACTGCTGTGACAAGTTCCATCAGACCCATCTGTATGCATGCTCCCAACTTGACCAAAAGCAGCAACGTTGTCCTCTGCTTATGCTAGGCACTTTATTTTCTGTTCCACAGCTCAGAGCTACTGTTTCCCTTCTGCACTCTGCACTTCTGACCTAAATTTTAGAGGAAAATAACACGTCTCATCTAGACTAGAAAGGAACAGTTCAGTTTAGGTCAAGCTTACCTAGCAAGATCCTCAGCTAACTCTCTGGCTCAGATACAGCCTGAGCTGTAGCTCAGCTGGATAAGGTTGTAGAAACAGCATTATCCTCTGTTTAAAACAGAAAGAGTGATATAGACAGATGGACAAACTAATTCTATCTGAACTCACTCTGATCATTGTTCTCCAGCCACTGCCCCAAAGAGAAAGGCAGCAATGACATGAGCCAGGGGGTTCACAGTCTAGCAAAGAACTCTAAGGTTTAGTTAAACCTGGTTAACTTTATCACTCAAAGTTACTGCTGGATACGAGAAATCTAGCATTTCAATGGCTTGTAACTTGGGAGCTGAGTTTCCCACTGAGACAGGGGGGAAGAATATTTTTAATAAAAGCAAACAACTTTTTTTTTTCTCTCAGCTTAGGGACAGCTGAGCCATTTTGGCTGAAAAATTCTTTTTTCTTTTTTTTTTCCAAATGTCTGAGGCAAACACCCAAAATGGAAAATACCAGCCAAAGCTGAAATCACTTGGCAAAGACATGAACAGCTGAAAAGAGTTTTAGGATGAAAATCATCAAGCAATCTTCAATGCAGACATAACTTCCTATACCTCCTATCACTTACCTCCCCACATTCCTGCATGGTCCAGAGTGGTAGACTCCTGGCCAGCACTTGTGACCCTTCATAGAGCAATAGGTGTTCCCAGCTTATAGGGTAGGTTCCATTCCAATGCTGCCTGCTATACAAGGCTGCTAAAGTTCATGACCAGGTGATGTAAATGTAGATATGTAGGAGTTAGCAACAGCTTCATACCGATGAAAAGAAAGTTACAGGAAATGTATGACAAAGTTACATGCTATCAGTGCCCATGCTAGAAGGAGGAGCTTGACAATCCATAAGGTTATTCCCAGATGCACCTTCTTAAATAGTCATGAATGTGTCATGAGTTTTAAGAACACCTCCTTAACAGGATGTCACAGAGGGGGTGGTCTGCCACCTACGCCAATTGTGGTGGAGGGGAGAAACTAATTGGTGCGAGATAATATTCTATAAAAATATATCACTTATTAACGGCGAAATTCTGAACTCTCACCACCCCCAAATGCTGTATTTTAATATTAATATGGATCTAAACAGTTATGAAAGACATTGTAGGAATATATCAAACAGTAACTTGTTAATAACTAGCATACATTCAAACTATAAACAGAGAAAGGAATTTCCCCACAGCAAACGCCACTTGGGGTCAATATGCTATTTGCCCAGTAGATGGGTGCAAGCTCTTTCTGCTCTATAGCAGAAGGCAATAGGGAATTACAGAGGCATTAAAGCATTTACTCACAAATTCTTACTAATTATCAATCACCCTCCAGGGCTACGTCACAGCCTATTACAAGTGTCCAATATTCAGGGGACTCTGCCCATGGACTGTGAGGCTGGAATCCTCCCGGCTTCTTGGGAAAGGAGAATCTTCTTGACTTCTGGTGAAAGGATAGTCTCTGACCTTGTTCTCCTGGCTTCTTCTAGATGCTCCGTGCAGGGATTCTCAGGCAGGACCTCAGGTGCAGAAGGAGTATGATGCCATGCAGCGTTAGCACGGTTTCACACTGGCCACATAACCCAATCGTGTGCAGACAAGTGGCGTCTGCTTCTGGTAAGTCAGCGGCAGTGGCACGCACCAGGCAATAATAAGGCAGTGGGTGTTGTGGTGGAGGGGCTGCAGCTCCAAAACAGAGGCCTCCCTATGCCTGTGCATGCCTGGGCATGTTTTCCTGACAGGATCCATGGTAGTAAACAGGTTGTGTAACACACACACCCAGTCCATGTATCCCTGGGGTCTGCCCAGGTGATCCCCATATTTGGGAGGGTCCAGGCAAACAGCTCCTGCCTATTAAGGTAAGGTTTGGCTTACTGCCAGCCTAATTGGTAACTTTGGATGGCCAAAAGGGCCACGAATCTCTGCCCACAGTCTATAAAGAGGGGTGCAGAGGTGCATCATGTGTTCAGAGTGTTCAGAGGTTCAGAGTATTCAGACTTAGCTGTTCAGACTCAGCTCTCTGATCCAGATTGCAGCTCTAACCTGCAGCCAAAGCACTCAGTCGCTCAGACCCACATACTTGGAAGCCAAAGCATTACTCCGATGCGCACAGAGGCTCAGACCTCTTACTTTGATCTCAGGGTGCAGTTAACCTGTCTGCATACCTTTAGAAGCAGAGCACATTCATGCCTGCACCTGATACATACATGGGGAGCCGATAGCCCCCTAAGCCTAGAGCTAGCCGTGCATACCAGCCTGCTATCTCGATTTATCCATGGAGCTCAGTCTCCGAGCAGCCTGGCACACACTGCATGCCCACTGCTATAGCCTGGAGAACCAGGACAGCAGACCTTGGAATTGTCTGCCACCCACAAACACAGCCTGCTAGCTGTGAAAGGACCATGCCAGAAGCTGCATGGACAAATCCTTCTCCTGTTCCTGGAATCCTGCCAGCTGACCATCCCTGGACACGCAGCATCCGGAAAACCAGCAGCATCGAGGCAGAGACCATCCCACACCAGAAAAGGTTAGAGAAAACCTGTTTACTCCAGAGACTGGGAACACTTATCATTCCCCTCGCAAGCTGGGAAGATTCCAGCCTCACAGAGATCTGGACACTGGGCACAGGCTGTGATACAACCCCGGGAGGGTGGTTAATAATTAAGGGCAACACATTTAAGTGAGCTTTGATTCCTCTGTAATATAAGTTATCTCTGCCTTAGAGCAGACAGAGTTTCAGCCCCTGCTGGGCAGACAGCATAGTTGTTAAGAGGCATTAAGCCTGAAGGAAATCTCTCTCTGTCTATAGCTGATGATATTTAACAATTATTAACCAAATCCCTGTATATAGGCATATCGTATCCTAATTGTTTTCATAACCTTGCACTAGAACTTATTACACAGTGGTTGGGGGTGGCACAAATTTGTAAATATTAATTTTAATAAATTAATTTTTATAAAAAATTAATGCCACCTCAAAATAATTTCTCACCTCCCCCTAATAAGGGTGGAATAGAGAAACCGCCTCTGCAACAGGTGTGCCATAGAGTTCACAGCTGCATGGGAGTCTGAGCTCCATAGGTAAAGGCAGGCAGTACAGGATCTAGTCCTGGTAACTCACCACAGTGCCATGCAAGGTGTGCACGGCTGGCTGGGAGACTCTGTCTCCATAGAATAAAGTAGATGCACTGTGGGTGAAGTGGCAGACAGGCAGGCATAAGCCAAAAAGCAGTGCGGGTGAGTCTAAGCAAGCACAACATTTACCTGTCTGTCTCTATTTATCAAAGGGGGGCGAGATTAATGGCCCTTTGGACATCACAATGACCAATCAGCTTTTGGCAGTCAGCCAAACATACCATACTAGGCAAAAGCCACAGGTCTGGACCTCCCAAATATGGGGATAGCATGGGCCTAGTACCAGATGGGCTATAAGCTAGGCACATGGACTTATACAACCGCTTACATAATCAGGGGTCCTGGGCAGGCCAGACTTTATGGCACCAGGTTTGTCATACCCCTTTGTGTTCATTTAATGTGTTTACCCCTGGTGTGGGCAGAAAAACATGTCCAGGCAGGACAAGGCACAAATAAGCCTATTTTTGGACCTACAGGCCCTCCACTACACAGGACTTCTCCAAAGGTACATAAAATGCTACAGAAAATAAGCCAACATACATCTGCTAAAGAGAAGTCCTGTGGAGGAAAATTGATTCTGGAATTAGGGATCTTCCTCTGAGCCACCTGACCTGGGACATTGTTGAAAAGGGGCTGCTGAGCTTAACAGACATGGAGCACAAGTCAGTGCAGCAAAGCCAACAGCACAGATTATCCAGCAACAGAAGCCAAACAAACCCCAGGGCCAGGATTCAGCTTCCTGAATCTCACCTTTATTTGCAATGTGTATATAACTATTACAACTTCTGGGTAAAGAATAAGCTTCATTTTTACAGGTAATTGTTCACCTTGAGCAAGTGTGGCTTACAATCACTCCAGGAAAAGATTTGCTTTGATGAATTTAAATTGTGGTTATTTCACTAGAAACAAGGAAGCAGAAAGCTGAAAAGATTAAATACTTCATCTTTTCTCCCTTTTTTTAGTTCAGTGACATGAAAGCTCAAGACCCTTATTAATACACCAAAAGAGATTTGCCAAGTTTGCATTGTTGAATTTTGAAGATTTTGGGAGTGCATGCCAAATACTGTGTTAAGGTATAAAAGAAATTTAAGAAAAAGTTGACCATAACCTGGGGCCTTGGCTCCAGCCAAATGCCTGTTGTTATGAAAGCAAGGTGCTCTGCACGATCTAATCATAGCACTAAACCTCGTTACAAGCCCTTTTACAGCTCCAATATCTGGGTTACATGGAAACACGCTGGAGAACCTCCTTGTACCATGAAATAAATGTCATTCTGACTGGCATCCTCTCTTCCAGTGAGTAATTTTCCTCCACTGATAAATCGATACAGCAAAAACAAATGAGAGTGCACAATGGGCACATTGAGGATTACATTTTTATTCATTTCAGAGCCCCTGCAGCAGAGGTTTTTTAAAAACACAATAGCAGAAAATGATGTACTTGAACTGAGAAGGGGGGTTGGGGGAGGGGAGGTGGTGGTGTAGGACAACATGCCTTAGAGAGGAAGAGAGTAGGGAAAAAGAAGAAAGAAAAAAGGAGAGGAAGAAAAACAACCTCAGATTTTAGAATACAAGTCTAAATTTGCAAATGTCTTAAATTCAAGGTGATTTTGAGTCCAGAGAGCATTTTGTTTGGCTCATTGCTAAGTTCCTGTTATTTGTTACAGTAATAATAATTTGTATTTATCCCCTTCCCTTTCTTTGTAAAATTATGATACTAATTATTCTTTGTTTTGTTTAAAGGAGCTGTTTTTACCCCTCTGTCACAGCAGCTGCATATACAAGACATGAACAGCACTGCCCAAACCTATTCGCCTAATACCAAAATAGCAATGCCAAGAAGCAAATATTTGCTGTGGTGGTGAGTATAGGAAAATGCACCAAAATGCCTAGGCTTCAAGACTTCAGCTCAAAGAACTGATCCAGCATCCAATGGGGATAGAAGAGATATTTTCACTTACCTGTAACAGGTTTTGACTTAGCTCCCAAGGTAAGTGAGACCCAGCCTGGTCATTTAAGTTATGGAGGTGTGGCCGTAAGACAAGGTTTCAGTCTTGTGCAGCTATGAAGCAAAACTGAAAAGAGCAACCATGCTTTTTCTCCACAGGCTATCAGCCAGTGAGGATGCAACTGTGGATTTACTGAGGTGCAAACCCACAGGCAGAAGTCTAAAGTTTTGAGAAACTGCTTGGCCAGGTCTAAAAGAGAAACTAAAGGATACACAGACATTAACAGTATTGGTGAAACTCTCAGATATTGGGTTTTTACTCATTGCTGGTTAAAGCCCAGATAAGACTGAAGATCACACCACATGTACAGGAAGCCTAGAATTAAGATAGCCAAGGAGAAGCTCAGCTCAAGATGTCATACATGACAGCATAACTCTGACTCCAACTGAACCAATATCAAAAGCAGGCAATCCAGACAGCACACAGTGCTTGTCTCTGAGGGACTACCAGCAAACCTAAGCAAGGGCATTCTTTTCACCACTATATAACCACTAGGAACTGGACCAAGGTGACAAAATATTGCACATTTACTGCCATGTGCCTGCTGGTTGGTGGCCACTTTCAGTAGTGTCATGGTCTAGGTTTGAACCCACAACCTCAAGGTGAGAGGCTGTCGTATCTCATTACTAGTTCCCCATGCCTCATTAAATGTGAGCTCATTTGGCTCTCACTGTTAGTGATTCCTACAATGACCAGCCAGAAATTACACGGAAATGTGCCTTTTTCCTTGCTTTTCACATTCTCCCCCCTCTTTTTGTTTTCTTTTCTTTTTTTTAATTTTTTTTTAATACCAACACAACATACCAGAAAGGCCATAACACAACAGCAACATAATGCAAAGGGAAATCCTTTTACAACTCTAGGAAGGCCAAGATGTGTGCCCAATAAGTGTAAGCAAACGTGATATCCTTTATAATCACAGCAAGATGAAGATGTGAAATGAATAAATGCTTTAAAAACATCATAGATTCTATTAGATGCAAAAGATTGAAGCGTTAGGCACCTTTTAGCTCAACTTTCATTTAATTTACTGCTTGCTGTACTGTAGTCTAAAGGGAGTGAAAAAATCCTCTCTCTAATTTTTTTTTCCTTTTCATGAGCTGACCAAGGAGATGAAATCTGGGTACTTTAATTACCATTCAGAGCCAAAGGCCTGGCCTTTGATATGGAAATCCCACTTCAACTCCAGCTTGCTGCTGCCTTTCCCTGTCCCCTTCTCTTTCCAATCTCCCAACATGAATTTTAAGTAGCCTTGTCAACACCTGACCATGAAAGCTAGCAGAAGCCGTGCAGCTAAGTTTATGCTGCTGGTAATGTATTTAGTCTTCTTAATTTTATTTTTTAGGGAGAAGTGAGTTGGGCAGGGGGACAGGTTAGAAATTGGACAAACCTAAGCAAGTAGATATCAGAATCCTCTCATTCCTTGTCTGCACACAGTGTGGTCTGGCTACACACAGTGGCCCATACTAAAGGGTAAAATAAAAACATAAAAAGCAGGGTGGGAGGGGGTGGGGAAGAGGAGGAACGGATGAAAGCTGTCATGTACAGTTACCCTGTTATTGTCATCTGCCTGCTGCATGACTCCCAGCTTTGCTATAATTATTAATTGCACTTGTCAACTGTCATTAATTCCTCTTTAGCATCCCTGTCTTGGAGTAATTAGACAGAACAGCCTCACTGCACTCATTGTTTTGAGAGGCTTCTGAAAGAGCCCAACGGGCTCTGAAGAAACGACCATCATTAATACAATAGAGCACCTCGGCATTAACCCTTTCCAAGGTGCAGAACCTGCAAGCCACTGGCTCTCCTGTCTCAGAAATTCTAGTTGGGCCTCTGTTTACCTCTTCCTCAGGAGAGCTCCCATTCAATGACTAAGAAGCAGCTGCAGGCTTCATGTGCTTCAGCTTCGGGCACTCTACTTGAGATGCTGCAAGGAGGCCTAATTTTCCAAGGGTGAGGACTTGGCACTCCGCAGCTGCCAATGAAGACATTATCTTGTGCCCCATTCTGAAGGGGAAGGCAGAAACCACCAGAATTTTTATAAAATAATCACCTTCACATTTTACCTCTTTCACCTAAGTTTATGGAAGTTCACCCAAAAAAGCAGCTGCACGATGTGCTTTGATTTTCACTTCCTCCCCTTACAAGATCAAAGGGGTGCAGAATGCTTCTGACTATGACTGCCAAGAACCCACAGCCCTGCTCTGCTATTGCTGCCCCCATACTAGCCACCCCCACAGGACCCATCCCATAACTCCATTATGCATTACAGCTGCCCAAAATTCTTGCTTCCCAAATCCACTATGCTCCACCAGTGTTTCACAAGTATAAATGATGACCATCCACTGCCTTAGGCCTGGTGTTTAGCTGGTGGCTGTGTGGATGATGTGTAGCAGGGAGCTGACTATATACTAGAATTCATAAAAGCTGATATTGTGTGGGAAAGGTAAGAAGGCATAATAAGGAGTATGAGCAAGGGACAAAATGACCGAAATAGGATGATACTGTATTTGTACCATGAACAAAACTGCACTTGCCATTGGAAACATCAAGCTGCTGGTGGTGGGGAAATGGAGAGGCAGAAAGGAAAATATTTACTCTTAACTTCAACTTGCTTTGGAGCCTAATAGCTTAACTGTAACAAGAGATTTTTGTGAGAAGATTTTTTTTCCCCATTAAATTTTGTCTATCTTTTCAATGTTCATCTGTGATCAACGGCACAAATTAATGAAGCAAATATACTCTAAAACAGAGTTTAAAAGTCATAAAATGTTAAAGAACCTTATTCAGAGCTTCACCTTCTTTGGATCTGTCTTAGTAGCTTGTGACTTGCTGAAATAACAGAGAGAGAGCTTATTATAAAGCCATGTGGAATGTATTTATAGTACATATAGAACCAAAAAAAATCTTTCATAAGCATATGCATCAGATTTCTGGCACCGTGCATCCTGCATCAAAAATAAGAATCTGGCCACAGATCTGATCAGCAAACACATCTTTGCCGCTCTCTATTGTGGCTGTAGTCAACCAAAGCAAAAATTAGAGTGATTTTTTTTTTTTCCAAACCGGGGCTCAGTCCAGCTGCATGTTAAGTACCATCACTGATTAAATCCCTTCTGCATTTCTAAAAGATGGATTTCAATGGCCCACAAAACTAGCTCTGTTTTTTATAACAACTCAGCTGACAGACAAATCTTGTTGTTACCCTACTAGGAGAAGATCTGGTAAACAACCATGAAATTTCACACAGGGCAAACCTTACCTAAAGGTCAGACTTAGTACAGTGCATGCACATTTTTACAAATATCTGAAGAGCTGGTGATACCAGTTCCTCGGGTAAATAAAACATATAATTCTATTTTACTTTGCTAATACCTGAGGTTTGTTTCACCTTATTACATGAACATGCTCTTGAGACAGATGCAAACCAGTTCTGACTGCTGGCAATGAAGCCACCCTGGGATAAAGCTGGCAGAACTCACCGATGATTTCAGGTCTTTGGTGTGATTTGCTGAGACATTCCTGGGATGTGGCCAAAAGCTCCCCGTTATTTCAAAAAGGTGAATACCAATAGGTGGTTAACAACCACTTCACCATGAATTTACCTGCTTTCTGCAGTGAACTTCCATCACCAGCATTTCGATGCACAGTTGGGAAGTTTTGCCAATTTTAAAGTGCAACTCAACAAGCAGCAATTTATCAAACAGATTCATCTGCATTCCTCCAACCCTTAATGCCTAAACCCTGTACAGGGGATAATCCAAGTCATCTTGAGGCCATGTCGTCTTCTCCCTGCCCTTTACCGATCACCTTACAAACATGCCAATATCAGTACAGATATTAAATTCTTCCTTCTGCAGTCTCCAATGAAGAGTGTTTGAGTGATGATTAAGCAAAAAGATAACATTCAGTTGCAATCTCAAGCCACGTTGAATGGTTTTGCCCAAGGCTAACTAAAGATGACAACTAAAATAATCCACTCAAATGGATTAAAAACCCAGTTAAATGACCAACTGTGAGGTCACTGTAGCAATATCTATATATATACATATATATTATATATATATATAAAGGAAAAAACCCTCAGACAATCCTTCTCCAGAGGATTACTTCAACACTTTCAACTTCAGAGAGACTGAAAGTGATTCTCCTAAGCAAGCAGCTTTAACCTAAATCAGAACTCACCTCTGATTTAGGTTAGGTCTCCACCAACCAGAAATAAGGTTTTTCACAAACTTATACTTCCTAATAGTTATATGTGCCTTAATCCTCTTGGAAACAGTTTTAGGTCATTATTCCAGGAGTTATTAGGTTGGAAAACAGCTTCTAGGCAAATGATGCTATTCACAAACCTTTTACACCAGAAATAATGGTTGGATTATTTCTGCCTCAAAAGTATTCTTGAGGTCTGATTTTTGATTTTCTTCATATCTGATGTTCCTGAGAAAAGGCAGAGCTTCTTGCCACTAAATAATGGAAATACAAAATACGCAGAAGTAATTTTATAAGGATTATTGTGGCAGTAATGTGAGCAAGTTTGGGTTTTAAGTGGAAGTAAAAGTTAATGTTTTTATTTCCTGACTTCCAGTGCTCTTGGACATTTCCAAGGGCACCTGAAAGCTTTGGTGTGTCTCCAAAATACTAGTTTCAAAGGTCTTTAACAGTTCATTTTTTCCTTCTGCCTACTATTGTGTTAGTCCTTTTTCACATTCATCCACCTGCCTCATAGCAGTAGAAAAAAAAAAAAAAGCATATTTAATCTGTTCCCTGCAGCAGTTGGCTGGCACAGACCACAGGGTTTTTCTAAGTGAAGACATTTATTTGCACAACTTATTTTTCTTATATACACTTCCAGTTCTATTCATATGGCAATCTACAGATAGTCTTCAGATCATACCCTTTACTACCAATGCATACTAATTACATTGGTTAATTACATCAGACCTACACCTGCATTCCTTCCTTTCACAGTTCCATTGATCTTATCTACCATCTACACCTAGATGGAAGGCCATTGTTTCATACCGAGCTGAAATATATAGTTCCCTTCACAGCAGTTGAGAGAAGATGCTTGTGCCTGGAAGTACTCTTGTTTCCAGGACCTTTAGGAGTACTTCCTGTCTCCATCAAGACCTATAATTTGCCTTCAGTTGCCAATGCTCTGCAGAACAGACTGACTACAGACTCACCAGGCAGCTGAGCTCAGAGAACTGACATCACGTAACCAAAATACGCCTGTATGGGAAAATACAGAATTATCTGTTTGTTTGTCTGTTTGTTTTCCCTACTGTGCTAGTTTGAAGCAAGCTGGAATGTTTTGGTACAAGAACTAGATAACGGGCAGTGAAATGAAAACAATTGATGTCAACTTCTCTCACAGTCTCGCTGAGAACTCTGGGAAGAAGAAGTAAACTTTCTCCATTTTTGTCTCTCACTCTTGCCTTTGCCTTCAGACCTGGTCACATCTCATTAACCCTGCTCCTACTAACCTTGCTCCCTAACCTCTTGGCTGCACCTCTCTTCTTCCTGAGAACTGGGGTAAGGTTGAGAGGGCCGGGGGAGGTGTTGGGGTGGTTTGAGAGCCCCTCCTGGGGACTCAGGTTTCTGGGAGGGGAGTTGTGCTTTTGTATTGTTTATCCTTTGTATATTTCTGTATATAATTGTATATAACTGTATATATTGTAAATAGCTGCTTGTAAATTCTGCTAGTTGTAAATAAATTGCTTCATCTATATTCCCAGGGTCCGTCTGAGTTAGCTGGGGCAAATATAAAAGTGTGGGGGGCGGGTAAGAGCCCAAACCATCACACCTACCACTGAACACAGGAATTTGGTGGGAAATAGACAGTACAGTAACTCCTCACTCCAGACAGTTTTCTTCTTAAGTAAATAAAAAGAAACCACCAACTCCCAGAAACAAACAATTATGCAATGTATAATTTTTTAGTAAGAATAAACAGATATTTAAAAACATTAATGACAGAACCAAACTTTTCATAGATTCACAGATCCATAGAACAGTTTAGGTTGGAAGTGACCTCAAAGCTCACCTAGTTCCGACTGCCCTGCCATGGGCAGGGACACTTCCCACCAGACCAGGGGGCTCAAGGCCCCATCTGGCCTACCCTTGAACATCTGAGGGAGGGGGCATCCACAACCTCCCTAGGCAACCTGTTCCAGTGTCTCACCACCCATACTGTAAATAATTTGCTCCTGACCTCCAGTCTGCCTTCCACAAGCTTCAGTACATTGCTTTTAATCCTACTGATACAAGTGCTTGTAAAAAGTCCCTACCCAGCTTTCTTGCAAGTACTTCAGGTACTGGAAGGCCACTATAAGGTCTCTCCAAGGTCCTTTCCTCATGTTGCTTTTTCTGAACACTTGCAGACACAACAAAAAAAGATGAGCTGCCACAAAGCTGGATCAAGTTGGCTTTGCAACCCTGCCACCAGTTACTCCTGCTGCGCAGGTCTAGATCTCTAATGTGCATCTAACAGGCACATGCCCAAAGGGACCCAAAGTAGTGGGAGCTGGCAGCATTGTGAGCACTTCCACAAGCCACACCACATCTCCTCATTCTGTTTTTTTTACCACAGTATACACCCAAAAGCTCTAAGTCCAAAAGGGTCTCCTGAAAAATTGGGCACTTCACAGTATCACAGTATCACAGTATCACCAAGGTTGGAAGAGACCTCACAGATCATCAAGCCCAACCCTTTACCACAGAGCTCAAGGCCAGACCATGGCACCAAGTGCCACGTCCAATCCTGCCTTGAACAGCTCCAGGGACAGCGACTCCACCACCTCCCCGGGCAGCCCATTCCAGTGCCCAATGACTCTCTCAGGGAAGAACTTTCTCCTCACCTCCAGCCTAAATTTCCCCTGGTGCACCCTGAGGCTGTGTCCTCTCGTTCTGGTGCTGGCCACCTGAGAGAAGAGAGCAACCTCCTCCTGGCCACAGCCACCCCTCAGGTAGTTGTAGACAACAATAAGGTCTCTCCTGAGCCTCCTCTTCTCCAGGCTAACCAATCCCAGCTCCCTCAGCCTCTCCTCATAGGGCTGTGCTCAAGGCCTCTCCCCAGCCTCATCGCCCTTCTCTGGACACGCTCAAGCATCTCAGTGTCCCTCCTAAACTGGGGGGCCCGGAACTGAAGACAGTACTCAAGGTGTGGTCTAACCAGTGCAGAGTACAGGGGCAGAATGACCTCCCTGCTCCTGCTGACCACACCATTCCTGATGCAGGCCAGGATGCCACTGGCCCTCTTGGCCACCTGGGCACACTGCTGGCTCATGTTCAGGCGGGTATCAATCAGCACCCCCAGATCCCTCTCTGTCTGGCTGCTCTCAGCCACTCTGACCCCAGCCTGTATCTCTGCATGGGGTTGTTGTGGCCAAAGTGCAGCACCCTGCACTTGGAGCTATTGAACCCCATCCCATTGGACTCTGCCCATCTGTCCAGGCGGTCAAGGTCCCGCTGCAGAGCCCTTCTGCCCTCCAACCCAGCCACATCTGCCCCCAGCTTAGTGTCATCTGCAAACTTGCTGATGACTGACTCCATGCCCTCATCCAGATCATCTACGAAGATGTTAAAGAGGATGGGGCCCAGCACTGATCCCTGAGGGACACCACTAGTGACAGCTGCCAGCTGGATGTGGCACCATTCACCACCACTCTCTGGGTCCGGCCCTCCAGCCAGTTCCTAACCCAGCACAGAGTGTTGCCATCCAAGCCATGGGCTGACAGCTTAGCCAGCAGTTTGCTGTGGGGGACAGTGTCAAAGGCCTTGCTGAAGTCCAGACAGACCACATCCACAGGCCTCCCCACATCCACCAAGCAGTCACCTGATCATAGAAGGAGATCAGGTTGGAGAGGCAGGATCTGCCCTTCCTAAACCCATGCTGGCTGGGCCTGAGCCCTTTGCCATCCCTCAAGTGCGCTCTTATCACCCCCAAGCTAACCTACTCCATCAGTTTCCCTGGCACTGAGGTCAGGCTGACAGGTCTGTAGTTCCCAGGTTCCTCCATCCAGCCCTTCTTGTGGATGGGGACCATGTTGGCAGTTTCCAGTCTCCTGGGACCTCTCTGGTGAGCCAGGACTGCTGGAAAGTGATGGAGAGCAGCTTGGCCAGCTCAGCTGCCAGCTCTCTCAGCACCCTGGGATGGATCCCATCTGGTCCTATGGACTTGTGGGTGTCCAGGTGGCTCAGCAGGTGCTGAACTAATTCCTCATGAATTTCCAGGGGAACACACTGCTCCCTGACCCCATCCCCCAGTTCAAGAGGCCACTTGCCTCCTCCTCCCTCCTTGCTGTTGAAAACTGAGGTGAAGAAGGCATTCAGGACCTCAGCCTTTTCTTCACCATCAGTGAAATTCAAATGTAGAACAAAACATCACACACAGAGAAATCACACACAATCTGTGCTAGACTGTGAAATTTGCTCCCTTAGAGCACACCAAATGCCAAAATCTCAGGGAATTTTTGCCCAAATAACTTCAGGATTGACTCTTGTCACTTTTATATACAGCTGTACATGTGCATAAAGGGCCCGTATTTTTTTTATTGTAAAAGAAAATAATGGGAGCCTTAGAATCCTGCTTGCTGTAAACTAGTGTTGCAGAGGGGGCTCTCTATGCCTATGCCTATTTGGTGGAGGTGAGAAATTAATTTGAGGTGGTATAAATTTTATATAAAATAGAATTTATTAAAATTAATATTAATGAACTCTTGCCACCCCCAACCACTGTGTGTTAATATTTAGTTCTGTGCAAAGTTATGAAAACAATTTAGGACAGAATATATACAGGGATTTGGTCAATAACTGGCAAAACATTTCAAACTATAAACAGAGAGAGATTTCCCTTTGGCTTAGTGCCACTTGGGAACTATGCTCTTTGCCCAGCAGGGTGGGCTGAAACTTTGTCTGCTCTAAGGCAGAGATAACTTATATTACAGAAGAACTGAATCTTTACTTGTAAGTGTTGCTCTTAATTATTAATCACTCTCCCGGGGTTGTGTCACAGCCTGTGCCCAATGTCCGGACTTCCAGAGGTCTCTCTGTGGACTCTGTGGGGCTGGAATCTTCCCAGCTTGAGAGGGAAATGATAAATCTTCCCAGTCTCTGGGGTAAACAGGTTTGTTTCTCTAACCTTTGTTCTCCTGGCATGGAACGATCTCTGCCTCGACGCTGCTGCTTGTTCTGGACGCTGCTGCTTCTTCTGGACACTGCATCCAGGGATTATCAGCTAGCAGGATTCCAGGAACAGGAGGAGAATATCCGTGCTGGCTCTGGCACGGTCCTCTTCACACGAGTTCAGGTCGTGTGTGTGTATGGGTTAGCAGACAATCCAGAAGGTCTGCGTCCTGGTTCTCTTACCATGCTTCTGGGAGGCTGAGCTCCGCAGACAAATGCAAGATCAGGATCAGGTCCTGATAGTAATATAGCTTGCAGATATGCACAGCTGGTCTTAGGAGGTTCTATTGGCTCCTTATAAATATATATGTATGGGCGCAGGCTTGAATGAGCTTCTGCATCTGAAGTACACAGACAGGCTAGCTGTGAATTGAATCAAAGCATGAGGTCTGTGCCTCAGTGAGCTGCAAGTGAGGGCCAGACTCTGTGTCTGGGCCTTGCAAGTGAGTCAGGGCAGCAGGATGCTGCAGTGTGGGTCAGAGAGCTGAGCTGAACAGATCTGAACTGAGCTGAGTCTGAACACATGGCTTTCCTGTGCATCCCTCTTTATGGACTGTGGGCCAACGTTAATGCACCCCTTTGGCCACCAGAGTGACCAATCAGGTTGGCAGTGAGCCAAGCCTTACCATAATAGGCAGGAGGCTATTTGCCTGGACTCTCCCAAATATGGGGATCACATGGGTGGACCCCAGAGATGCACGAGTTGGGTGTGTATTTGTTACACAACCTGTTACAACCAGGGGTCCCGGCAGGTATGCATAGGCATAAAGAAGCCTCTGTTTGGGCCTACAGGCCCTCCATGACAACCAGTCATTAGACTTTCATCCATTAATTCTTACTTTGAAGATGTCAGTTCTATTGTTTGCTGAACAAGGGGGTTATAGCAGGAGATAAAACTTCAGCAGCACAAAAAGAGTAGCAGCATCTCTGACTAAATGCTTCATTAAGGAAGTGATATTACAGAGTCTGGTGGCCAAGCAATTCTGTGGTATCACTTTCTGAAGTATATTAAAAATGTATTAATTTGCCTAGATGGCAACTTCATCTTCATTACTCAGGAAAAATCCAAAATCCTACAGGAAAGGCCTTCTGTGGTAATCAAAAGTCAAAGAGACATAACATAATTAAAAATAAGAGAAGAAAAAGAATTGTTGCATTTGTTCTCCTTAGTTATATTAGGAATAAAAACCAAAACTAATGTAATAATGTATCCCAGCAGTTCAAATCTTCTAATTTATGTAGAATGGATTATTACTTCGACAATCTGACCCTGGGCAAAAGTTCCTCAGTTGAGAAGATTTACAATCTAATTATGCAGGAAGTTCTGCTGAGACAGTTTGGGTGCAATGGTCTTCTATTGCATTAGCTTAGCTAAAATTGCTGCTTCTTCACTTGCTTGGTGTTCCAAGTAATATGAAAACAGAAAATCTTTTACTTGCTTCCTTTATTTTCCTTTAGTTCTTCTCACCATTACTGTATGCAGAAGCACTCGTTCTCAACAGCGAATAGCAGCAAGGGGCTGAGGTTGTTAATGGCAAACTAGGAGTTGCCTTTCAGGCTTTTGCTTTGGCCCCTGTTTAGTGAACTGACTTTAAAAAGGACCATCAAAGTGCTTTTCATAATTTTTACAATGATAGTTGCTGGGTTATTGCTCCTTTCCCTTATTGCAAATGCTCCTATAGAAAGCCTGAAGCTGACATCTGTTCCCATACCCCTTCTTTTTCATCCTGCATGCAGAGAACTAGTTTATTTTTGAAGAGTGGCTCAGAGATGTTTTGCTGCTGTCTCAGACACCTGAATAATTTCAGCACTCTATTTCATTATATCAAAAAGAGATCCCTCAACACATACAAAAACCAGTGAGAGCTTTACAAGCCTGTAGAAGAGACAGCAAACTTGGGTGTAACATAACCCAGAATGTTTTTCCTCCTAGATATATTACAGGGTATTGATATAGCTGAATATACAGACATATCCTGTATTAGCATATGTGGGGAAACTGATGTCTTTTTTCTTTACTGTAAGTGTTTTAATTTCAAAAGGTCAATGGATCATGTCACAGTCTTCAGTCTTGATAATTACTATGGGTAGTAATGCAGATTTTTATCTACAAGTGGCAGACTTTTTAAAATAAAAATCAATCAAATTTATTAGACATTTTTCTTGATACCACCACCCACATTAGAAAGTAAGACTCTGCAGCATAAAGTTCTAGTTAATGCTCTACAATTTAGAGGGGACATTTGTCAACCAAGTGGCTCAATTCTCAAAGGCTAGTGACCCCTCTCAGAATGAAAGCCTTAAGAAAGAAAAAAAAGAAATCAGTTGCCCAGCAAGATTTTATTACTTAAAAAATAATTTAGCAACTCAGAACATTTCTTTCTTTTTTTTTTTTTTTTCCCTCTAACATAGAAGTTTCACTTCCTTGATTATTAAGCCTGACTGGTAAGTTGGTGATTTTTTTTCTTTGATAAGATTATTTAGAAAAGAGAGAAAAAAAAAAAAAAAGAACATCATAACTGACTTCTGATAGCTAGGAAGAGAAAAGTGAATCATACACCTTTTTCATATCTGAGTAAATCACTTTAAACCACCACAACTTGCACTGACATCTCATATGTAAGGCCTCGCTATGAAGCAGGAAAGCATTGGTTCACAGCATGGTATTATCGGTCAATCAAACAAATCTTCATTCAAACTTCTGTCCCAACAAGAACAGTGGAATAGCCCTCCAGATGTGGACAAAATCATACTGAAATGGAGAATGCTGTCACAGTAGTTCATCTATGATTAGTCCTGCAATTTTCAGTTACACTGCCTCTGCTCTCTACTGCCTTCCACATCTTTTCCTCATTTCCATCCATGAAAACTAGACAAAAGCGCTATCTGTCACCTGGCTGCATTTCTAACACCAATGTGGTAGCACTTACTATTCCTCTTGCACAGATGCTAATTATCCAACAATGCACAACTATGATAGTGATCTGATTGAGCTAGGTGAAGCCTAACTCCTAGGATAAACTCACTTTAGTTTTCAAAGTCCACAACAAGATAAATTGCACACTACTGAAAGAAGGTTCTTGAAACTTTAATTCTGCAAACACTAAGTATTCACGGCAGTGAGCTTAACATGAAGACTATAACTGCACTGAACCATGGGATTGTCTCTATCCAAGCCTCCTGTCAGGCCAACAACAGTATTAACCAAAGTTTCCCCATCCACTCTCCCTAACTACAAGAAATATTACTTTATGAAGTATTTGTAAAAAGTCAGTACTTCAGACATATATTTTTAGCCATCATAATTACTGAAATATTGCATATACATCCACAGGTTTATAGTAATTTAGGGAAAATTATTTATCTTGCAGTAAATTTTAAAGAAAAAAAAAAAAGTCAAACCTCAAAATCTTTTATCTGTCTGGAGGTTTTTAATAGATTGAAACAGAACTGCAAAGAACCTTGAACAACTAACAGAAGTATAGATAAACTTAAAATATTTACTCTGGGAATTACACATTCTGGAGAACATCCTGATTTACTTGCTATTATTCCCATGCTTGCTCCTCCCCAGTCCAAAAGAGTGGGTGAGAAAAAAATATGTATGCTAACGTCTTGTGTGGTAACCTATTAACCTTCTCCTTTTTCCCTCTACAAACTCTTCCTTCATACCACACACTTCCATACTGCTAGTCCTCCAAAGTAATTGCTCTATGTCTTTATATGGTTTTGTTTTCCTACCCAATGCAGAGGAGCTGAGGATTATTTCCAATCTTCAGAAGCTTGTAAACAGGATCAAAGAGGAGCCCAGTCATCAGCAAGACGAAGGCTAGAAAAAAGAAAAGCAAATGCATATCAACAAATTTGTTTTAAAAAGAAAATGCATCCAAAACATGAAACAAAAGCTTGGGCTCTGCTAGACATCCCCCTCCCCATTTTTTTCCATTTAGTTCATGAACTTTTTGCAGAACAGAGGCTGGTGTAAATTAATGTGTGGCCCAAAACATATCACACAGAACTATGTAGTAATGAAAGAGAGGGGGAGAAAAGGAGACATTAGAACTGAAGTGGCACCTCTTATCATGATGAATCAATACAAAGAGTGAGCTAGGAGAAAGATATGACTATATATTCCTGTTTCTCTTGAGTGTTTGAACAGCTAACCTACACTCATGATTCTGGTTTTACATCCCCATCCTATCATGCTTGCATGGTTAGCCCGTTTAGCATGGTTAACAGTGCCAGTACAGCACTGGGAGCAAAAAGGCTTCTTCATCTGCCTTTGCTCTCAGCTGTCACCCTGGGAACAGGAAGGTTACTCATATGTTTACTCCTTCAGTTAGACCCCTGCCTTGCTGTTCTCTGAGCTGTACCTGAGCTTCCTGCATGGCCAATGGAGTGGCATCTCCCTCAGGTAGGGCAAAACTCAGAACTTCAGGCAGTGTGACTTCCCAACGACATCCCAAATGGGGTGGGCCTCATCCTCCACGATACAGGATCACAACGCGCAACAGATCTCTCTGGTCCCCTATTACAGTCATGGCTGCTGCTGCTTCATCTGTGTGTTTTGTGGGATGAGGTAAAGGTGCAGGATGCATAAGGCAGGAGCTTGGATCTCTCTGCAGAGGCCCACAAAGCTCTGCTTCAGTAAGACCTTGCCAGGACTACTGCATTCAGCTCCAGAGCTCACAACACAGGAAGGACATGGACCTGCTGGAGTGGGTCCAGAGAAGGGCCATGAAAATAATCAGGGGGCTGGAACACCTCTGCTGTGAGGACAAGATGAGGGAGGTGGGGTTACTCTGCCTGACAAAGAGAAGGCTACTAGGGGACCTAATGGCAACCTTCCAGCCCCAGAAAGCTGCAGAGGGACTGTTTACAAAGGCCTGCAGCGACAGGATAGGGGACAACGGTTTGACATTAGAGAAGATTTTCATTGGATGCTAGGAACAGGTTCGCATCATGAGGGTGGTGGAACACTGGAATAGGTTGCCCAGGGAGGTAGTTGAGGCCCGATCCCTGAAAATACTCAAGACCAGACTCAGTGTGGCCCTGGACAGCCTGATCTAGTTGGAGGTGTCGCTGCTGACTGCAGGGGGACTTGGACAAGATGACTTTTGAGTGTCCTTTCCATTCCAATGCAATCCGTGAATATCCTGACCTAGAATCTCAGCTGGATGCAGGTTAGTTTACGACAGTAAACTAATTAGTTTACAACTGTGACCCCCAGTTGAAATTCCCACACAGACTTAAGCATTTTCTGCTTGTTAATTTTATCCATGTGAAAACTTCCTAGCTGTTGACAAACAGCATACTTCAAAAGAAATGTTATATGACTGTTAGGAAAGAAAAAAAAGCAAAATCGAGGCTAAGGACTGGCTATGAGCTTTGACATGTGGAGGAAGATTGTTTTTTCAGGAACAGAGCTGGAGAAACCTATATGGGAAACAATCCTTTGGGAATGTCAAATCTACCTGGAATAAGCAAAGCCTAATCAAGTCGATGGAGTAAAAATAAAATGTGTTTGTAAAGGCAAAATATCACTTAATTAAGACTGTTTATTAAATAGATCATAAGGCAATACCTAAACATTATAGAGAGTTAAAAAATTGTGGTTCTTGGGAATGGTCTTGAGTGATAGAACAGTAAAAAATGCTCTGTTGGCATGCAAAGAAACCCAGATTCTACCCTGAAATTAAACTTTCTTTCATCTCAATTACAATTTTCATAGGATGCATCTAAGACAATTTATACTTTTAGCTATTTCTCTGGCTTTCCCTATATTGCCATAACACGTCCTTCCATGTTTTTGTTTTGACAGCACCACGGTTTGGCTACCATTATTGGGAGGATTGTAAGGGCATTACTCCAGATGGATGCAAGAGTTCTGCACACAGAAATTAAATCCATAGAAAAGCACAAACAGTAGACTGAAGAAACTCCTTCCAAAAACTGTCCCAGCATGCAAGAAAATTCTAGATATGAAGAAGCCTCAACCTCTAGCATACATTCTTACACAGACTGCTACATTACTATGCATGGCATATACTGCCTAATAGATGTACTAACTTTAATGCACTGTGTTTCACCAAATTCTTTGTTTTAAAAATCTTGCCCTGAATTTTAATAGTGATGAAAAAAATACCTACAGCTTTCAAGACACAAGTCCTGCTGCTGACCACAACTTCCACGTCATTATCCCCACAGATCCCTGCCTCAAAGAGTCTTCCACTGATGCAATCTGCAGGTTTCTTTGTTCTGTTAGACACTGCCTCTTGCTGAGGCCACCAGGAAGGCATTGTTGTTTTTCTGTGATGATGAGAGTAGTTTGCGATACTTTTTTTTTAGGAAATAAGCCAAGCAAAGTCCCCAAATTACTCTGATCAGTCTTCCCCCAGCATAAGAGTAACAGCAGGAGTTTGTGAAGGTACAAGGAAAACGTTTGGGCAAAAGCCTACAGTGGTGGTAGATGGGCTCTCGTCTCACCTAACCAGGCTAGGTATGCAGATAAGGCTATGTCATAATTAAACATTGCCTCTGCAGAGTAATCTACTGCCATCACAAACATCTGCTGGAACTTTCTCAGGGATTAAAAAAAAACCCAAAACACAAAAATCAAATGCCCAGCCCACCACACAGCGTGCACAGAAAATGTAGCCATTTACAGTCACTGTGACTCACATCTCCAGCATTGCACCTGCGGGGCAGTTTGTGCTGCTTCCAGTTATGCACGGTGCAGTGCACTATAGACAGCAGAATGAGAGAAACAAAGACTCAGAAGGTTTGCTGCCTCTACTTTCATTTTCACAAGAACTTCCTGAGGCTTTTAAGTTTTAACTCTTAGCTCTTAAGTCTGCCCGCTAAGGGTAGGGTGAATTTGTGGAGCAGCATCTAGAGAACTGTGGCTACCTCTTCTGTAGATGAGGTCTTCAGTGTCTTGGGGTGTAGGCTGGCAAATTTTTACACATTCAAATAGTTGAGTGCATGTAAGAAAACACCACCACACAGCACACTACCACCACCACACAGCTGGTTTTGAAACAATGTCCTCTTCAGAAAAGACTTTACCTCCTACTTCAAATTTCTCGTTTCACAAGCATCCCGTGCATGTGTGTGCTTTTTCAGAGCATTACTTTTGATGGCATGAACTACGAAGAGCCATGCATGAGGAACAGAGTGGCCAGTAGGACAAGGGAGGTTATTCTGCCCCTGTACTCAGCACTGGTCAGGCCACACCTTGAGTACTGTGTCCAGTTCTGGGCCCCTCAATTCAAGAAAGATGTTGAGGTGCTGGAACATGTCCAGAGAAGGGCAACAAAGCTGGTGAGGGGCCTGGAGCACAAATCCTATGAGGAGAGGTTGAGGGAGCTGGGCCTGTTTAGCCTGGAGAAGAAAAGGCTCAGGGGGGATCTTATTACTGTCTACAACTACCTGAAGGGGCATTGTAGCCAGGTGGGGGGTGGCCTCTTCTCCCAGGCAACTATCAATAGAACAAGGGGACACAGTCTCAAGTTGTGCCAGGGTAGGTATAGGCTGGATGTTAGGAAGAAGTTCTTCACAGAGAGAGTGATTTCCCATTGGAATGGGCTGCCCAGGGAGGTGGTGGAGGCACCGTCCCTGGGGGTCTTCAAGAAAAGACTGGATGAGGCACTTAGTGCCATGGTCTGGTTGACTGGATAGGGCTGGGTGATAGGTTGGACTGGATGATCTTGGAGGTCTCTTCCAACCTGGTTGATTCTATGATTCTATGATTAGCTGGGTCTGTTTTTTCCACTCTCAAACAGTCAAAACTAGTCTAAACAGAGTGGGCTTAGGGCTTGGTTTGGGGCTGAGCTTTTTATTTTTGTTCTTACTTTGCTTTTAAGTCTCATTTCTGCTAGAAAAATACGAGCTATACTCTAGCAGGTTTACCTCCTCTGTACCTACCTGTTTGTATGGCTGAGCAAAGTTGAGTTTGTTCTGTTTGTGTGAGGTTTTTTTTTATTCATGGTTGGGGCTTTTTTTAGTCTTTTTTTTTTTCTCTCTCTCTTCTCTTTTTTTTTTTTTTTTTTTAAATCTATTTTCCAACCAGAGTCATTTATCCCCTATTAGATAAAGTATAATAGACTATACCGAAAGGGTCACTGGCCTTCCATTTAATGATATTGCCAGCACCAATCTACATTTTCCCGACAGTGTCCCTCAACACGGAATAAATGGCTGATCTCTTCACAATAACAGCTGATTTCTATTTATTAAGCTAAAAAGGTCACCATTTTCTATGGCTGGGCCGCCCTGCACTATTGATAATTTTATGCATAAACAAATGGCAAATTTGTGCCACATAAATATGCATTAGCAATTACTATTTCCTTGGGCAACGCTCGCCGCATGCAAATGTGTCCCTCACAGGGGCTAGTAGCTTTTGTTTTAGCTTTTGAACAGCTAAACGAAAGAGCACAACAAACAGTTTAAAAATTGCCAATCAATAGGGAATGCAAATGCAAAGGTAAATGACAAAAAAACTTGCCCAAAAAAATAAAACTAAACCAAAAAAGCAAACCAAAAATCACATAGGGAAATAAATAATTGGGAAGGACTTTCTCTTTACTCCCCACTCTCGTATCTTCAGATCTGGAGTTTAATTATTTTCAGTAGAGAGATGGCTAAGGTGCTCTTCACATGGCAACAGTGGAGCTGGTATTAACACTGAGCCCAGACAGGACTACCTAAAATGTATACGTAGGTTGAGTACACATTAATAACCAGGACCCACATCCAAACCAAGCTAGCATAAGAGAAGAATGTCTGAGGAAATTCAGAGTGGGCCCTTGGTTAAACTTTCTGTGATTGCACATTTCCATCAAAGGCTTTTAAAAGCTACATGTGAAGGAATTGCTGAAAAAAAAGACTAAACTTCTTCTGTGAAAATTGGGTTAAGATTTTATTACTGGAAACGCTCAGAAAATACCAACTTATCTGTGTCTACATGCAGATGTCTGTAGCAACAGCCTAATGAATGTTGTCACTTGAGAAAGTTGAACTACATATAATTTCCTTTACCCCAAGGACAGAAAGCTTGATCTTCCCTTGTCTTATCCTTGGAGTACTCATTTCCGACAGCAAAACATAGCCGTACATAAGATGCAGGCTAATAGAAAAATCAGACCCAGACAGTAAATTGGTATGAAAATGGAAACTAAAACTGACAGTTGCAGGAGAAGTGATGATTGGTTTGAATTTTCCCTTTCCAGAAGAACTTCAGTACTGTAGAGAACCAAGCAGGACATGTACCACGCTTCTTATTGTTTGTATGTGCATAAATAGTCCAGTTCAGTAACGCAGTAACACCACACCATGTACAAAAACATGCCAAGATGAGCTGTATGACCCATCCAAGCAACTAGCTTTCTTTTCACATTAACTTTGAGGCAGTAGCTCTATCTTCACAACAAGGACTGGAAAATGTAAAGGCATATAGCATCGCCAGCAGAGTAAGCTGCACCTCATTCTACACACCTTTATGAAAAAGTAAAATTCAAAATATGTTGGCTCTGGGTAAGAAATAACAATAAATTAAGAATTATGTCAATAATGTGCTTCAAGTGTTTCTCAATCAGGGGACATAATACAGCAGATAATCCATATACACACATTTCACAGATTCACAGGCTGGATGGGATTTTGAAGATCATCTAGTTCAAACCCCCTCCTGCCACAGGCAGGGTCATCTTCAACTAGACCAGCTTGCTCAATGCCTCGTCCAGCCTGGTCTTTAACACCTCCAGGGAAGAGGCATCCACAACCTTCCTGTGCAACCTGATCCAGTGTCTCACCACCCTCACTGGAAAGAATTTCTTCTTAATCTCCAGTCTCAATCTGCCCTCCTTAAACTTATTTCTATGATGTTAGTGTCCATGATTTTTATCTGTAATGAATAGGAATGTTCCTGGCAGGTTCAGTCACATGTTTGTCCCACCCAAACAGCTGTCACAGAACGATAATTTCACTGAACTGATTTCCATATGAAAAAATCAACAAGCTGATAAATATATTTTTTGCCAATTGGTTCAGGTACTTTCTTGCCTTTCAATTTCCTCAGTCTTGGCTTGGCTAGCTTTGTAACACCACTTTATACTAGGACTTTTGATTCTGATATAAATTGATACTAGCACCAATGGGAAGTATTTTTAACTATCTGCATCCTAAGAGCATGTTTACACATGGCGCAGTATGGACATGCATAAGACAAAATAGAAGTCCTCATTTTCAGGTCTTAGTTCAGAGCACTCCCATACCAGTAACACAGTCCAGCCACAAATCCACAACTTTTGAGTTTCTCTAAATGACAATAAGATGATCAATACAAGATGGCAGGTGTGAAAGATATAGAACTTCCCCTTTGAAATCAACCTTTCTCTGATTTGCTTTTTCCATTATCACACAGAAGAAAATGGATATTGATAGCACTTCTTGCTTTAGGGAAGTTGAGGCACACCCACATTGGTAAGAAAGCATTCTCATCTAAGACATGCTGCCTGCTGCAACTGGCTTTGGAGCTGCTGGGAAGCTACTCTTCAAACATGCCCACGCAGTTAAAGGGTATCCCACCCGACAGCATACATGCTGCAAATCCCAAAGAGTTCAGAAATGAGAGATTGTGGAAATTTGCATACCATTTTGCTAAGTTCAATGTAATTGAAAGATCCATGATTATACACAAAGTTCTCCTGAGGTTGACAGCAGAGCAAAAAAAGGCATGAGCAGGTAAGCTAAAGCAAGATCAAGTAAATTGTTTAAATGTCACTGCAAAGGTAGTTCTCACGAATGTCTCTGTGGCTAGTCTCCTGCCATTAACATAGTTAGAAAGTCTGTAATAAGAAGAAAATTATTACTACATAAAATATTCCTGCAAAGAGACACTGCTGCAGAATTGAAATGATGTAGCTCAATCTGTTAATGTCCATCCCACGTGTGTGATTGTGACAAACGGTGGAGAATGAAATGACTTAAATCTCTGTTAACAAGTGCATTTTAAACAGTATCCATGAATCTTTCTGTACTGCTACTGTGTCTTGACAAGATTTGATACTGGTATGAAAGAGCATCCCCAGCTAGATCATAGTAATCCCCAAAACTAGCACTAGCACTACCAAAGCAAAACCTCCAAGGAAGATACCAAGAAAGTATGGTCAGGCATTGGAGTAGGCTGCTCATGGAGTCACTGGAGGTGTTTAAAAGATGTATGGGCATGGCACTTCAGGACAAGGTTTAGTGACCATAGTGGTGTTAGGTCAAGGTTGGACTCACAGATCTTAGAGGGCCTTTACAACCCAAACAATGCTATGATTCTGAGAGATGGCAATTTGCTACAATCGTTTTTGTGAAGTACACAGTTCAAGACAAGGCAGGAATAGAGAAGAAACTATTTGGTCAAATTCTAGCCTTCTTTCTCCCAATGAGCTCCACTTCTATTCTTCTTTTCTAACTCTCATTTTCAATGAAAGTTAGTCACAACTGGTTGGAGATTTTGTTTTCCTTAAAAAAGAAAGATAAATGAGCATTCACACAAGTGCAGCCTTCATAGAAGCATGATGTTAATATCAGAGATTTCAATTTTCTCTGATTTGTTTACAACTTTTCTGGAAGGCTTTAAAATGAAAACTTTCTGACAAAAGTATCTTAGTTCTTATATGATTCCAACTGCATGAACAAATTTCACAAATTCATAGAATGATTTAGGTTGGAAAGAACCTTGAAGATCATCCAATTCCAAGCCCCTGCCTTGGGCAGGGACACCTTGTACTATAACAGGCTGCTCAAAGCTTCATCCAACCTGGCCTTGAACACCTCCAGGGAGGGGGCATTCACGACAGGTGTCTCACCACCCTCACTAGAAAAATGTCTTCCTAATCTGCAGTCTAAAACTGCTCTCAAGCTTCAACCTATTCTCTCTCATCCCATCACTACAAGCCCTCCCAGCTTCTGTGTAGATCCCCTTCAGGTACTGGAAGCCTGCAATAAGGTCTCTCTGGAGCCTTTTTTACCCCAGACTCAACAGCCCCAACTGTCTCAGTCTGCCTCAACATTCAAAACAGACTTGTTGCAGGCATTACAGATAAATTCCACCTCCTTGCACCCTATTCCCCCCCACCTGAGACTAAGTTCACTTCAAGCTGTGTTCTTCTAACACAGCTACACCACTCTTTCTTGATTCTTCATTCTCCTCCCTTGATTGGTTGCTGTTGTTTTAAGGTGAGAAACACTAAAAACTGTCAGCAAGAATTTAGCATAAATTAGTATCAGAAAATTAGAGTTTCCTTAATTAAAGTAAATATTATGGTTTTGTTATCTCAAGCTCCTCCTTCCTCTCCCCCCCCTACCCCAACAATAACCAAACAATAACCAAAACATGCCTCTGCAATGAGCCTAGCATCTGAAGAGCAAACTGCATTTCTTCGCTTCTGAATTTTCACTACAAATACTAACTCCATGGTTAAGACTCAGCTGACAGTTCTCGTTACACATAAACTGAAAAATAATCCAGCTCAATCCCTCAGTAGCTGAATCAGTCCTGAAGTATGAATAGGATAGAAGGGAGACTTCCATCAGTCAGATAAACATATCTGATCTGACATCCACAGTAAGGCAATGCTCCCTGCACAAAGCTACCGATGCACCCACCCTGGGCAAGTACAGGCTCTCAGCAGATAAGAAAGTATTACACTCAAAATAGTAAGATAAAAATTCTGAAGGTTTCCATATGAACGCAGCAGAATTGACCAAACGTATCCATCTGTTCGCTTTCATATAAGCAATATGTACACTGCCAGGGCTGGACCTCTGCTAGGGTAGGGCTCTGGGTCTTCAACTACATCTGCCACTTCCTCGATTTACAGCAGCCTCATCAGCAAAGCATGATTTTTTTTTTTAAAGCCTCAAAATAGCATCCTGAGGAAACACACAAGAAAATGACTATTTCTACATTTCCTCCCTTTTCTACCTGATGACTTTGCCTCAGTACCTAATATTAATATCAAATACGATGTTCTGAGCTGAGAAACATGGAAGCACTTCAAGAAAGCTTTTTAGTGTCTCATTTCCATCTACTTAGCTCAGAAGGGACTATTTCATAAGCAAATTTGAACACCTTCAAGCAACTCATGATGAGAGTATCCAGAATTGAATTAGTTACCTTGCCTCTACTAAAACTGGCAAAGCAGAAAATCTTCTTCCCTCCTCACACCATATAATCACCAATGCAGCAGGTTGACTAGAACCTCCAAATATAGCTGCATTTTACGTACCCTATACTTCAATTATAGTAATTTGGTACAGGTTATTTTTTTCATTGATATTGCTGACAATGTTGCTTGTTTGAGCTATGACATTTTTTTCAGGTGCAGCCATGAAAATGTGCTCCCTTGAATGCAAAGCAGCATTTCTTAATTCATCAACTACGGTACAAGCAACCCATAGCAAAAGGCAAAGTCAAGCTTTGAGTGACTTCAAATCTCTGTACTAGTACTCTTCAGAGGACACAATTCTCACTAGCCTACAACAAAGAGCCTCTGCTACGTATTATGTATTTCTCCCCCAAATATCTGCTGTAACTACCAGCAAGAAGCTGATCAAACTACTGGTCAAAACCTTTACCACCACTTCATTAGAATCGTAACACTAATTGTGTTGCTGTGGAATATTCTATATGTAATGTGTAATAGATATATTGTCTGACAAAGTTCCAGATGCAGCCTCATCAGGTCAGAGTAGATAGGCAGGAGGACCTCTCAACCTACTAGCTCCCATTCTCTGCTACTTCTGAGTTGCCAACCTGCTTCACCCCCAAAGGCTTCACAAGCCTCTTCAGAGCTCTTCCCAGTCATCAGAAAGCTCCCTGGTGGAGACAGATGAAGTAACCTGATTCAATGTAAAGATCTAAAGCTCAGAAAATTAGCATCAATTAAAAAAAAAAAAAGAAAAAAAAAAAAAAAAAAAAAAAAGGTGCACCAGGGGCTGGCAGGAGCAGAGGAGCAAGCAATGTGGGTGATGATGAGAAAGATAGAATGCCTGGCAGAACACATCAGCACTGCCAGGGTCCCTGCATCTGGAGCAACTTCTGGACTTCTGACTAACTTAGCCCATCTGTTGCAGTTCAGTTACTAGCAGAAGCACTTCCTAGGGGCCAGTGCCTGCAGCAGTAATAGCCTACCACCAGCTCAGGTAGCAGGGCTTTCTACTGAGTATCTGCAACTAACAGCTCTTTGATGACTTAAGTAAGAGGCAAAGGCTGTACAGGATAACATTCCTATTTTTCAGCTTTACATGACAAAAAATCTCTGGTTAAAAAAAGACTGAATAGAAATAAGCATTCAACAAAACACTATACTTCAGATTGTACAGTCATTCCTGATTTAGCTATTGAAAGCATGAGCTGAGATTCAGTCTTTGTGCATATGCATTGCAATAGTAATCACATGATCACATTCCAATTTTTTTCTAGAAGGGGCTCACCCAAGAAGAGCCAGATCTTAAAAGGAAGATATGTTGTGTGCTTAAAGAGAAGCTGCCTGCTGGACTATTAACTCATTTGGTTTAGGTACCGGAATGTAAGAATTGAAAGTGCCAGAGATCTGCAAGCCAAAAGGAGGACAGTTCTGCTGGAATTCAATATCTTTGCAGGATGCCCTTATTCCTACAAGCCCCACTTTCTGACCTGGTATACCTGAACACACACTCATGGATGCTACATTTTGCAGTCATCTGATGCTATGTTTTAAAGATACAAGCAGTTATTATTAAGTGAAAACACTTTCTAAAGTCAAGATCTGAGCCAGATGCATTAAGAAGTCTACCACAACAGTTAGCTTCCCTATACATGGAAGCACAGAGAATTCTGCAGGGAAAAGTCTCGTCCAACAAATCTGCATTTCCCTCTCTCCACTGAACATAGATCTTCAGAGAAGATAATTTCTTAAGTGAGGAATAGCAGGAACAAACCAGAACACAGGACATTCTACCTAAACACAAGGAGACACTTCATAGTGAGGGTGACAGCCCTGGAACAGGCTGCCCAGAGAGGTTGTGGATTCTCCTCTGGAGACTTTCAAAACCCACATGGATGTGCTCCTGTGTGACATACTCTGGGTGACTCTGCTTAGGCAGAAGTGTTGGACTTGATCTCTGGAGGCCCCTTCCAACTCAACATTCTGTGATTCAATAATCATCATGGGAAACTGAGAGAAGAGGTCAAGTTTAAGTGCCTGTATCTATCTAGGATTAACCACTCTAGAGAAAGCCCAGCTCCAGGCAGTGTAGCAGCTGACCAGGTTAGTGTCTGTCTTGCCACATGGTTCTTACCTCCTGGCTGCACACTGACTTTGCTTTGGAAGAAAAGTAGAAAATTCCTTTCTTTCCTCAGGGTTCCTCTAAGTTAGGTGGTGGGGACACTTCTCTGGGGTATGCAGATTCAAACACTTTCACAGGTGGTCTAGGAACCTCCCAAACAAATAAATATACAGATTTAGTCAGACTACAATGAACTGGATTGCTGCCAAGATTTAGGTTGACAGTTGCTACAAAGGTAGGGTTTGAGTGAACTAGACAGTTTTCTTCACCTTTGAAAACTTTCCCCCTGCTATCTGTGAAATGGATACAATACCAAGACGTTGGGTGTTGTGACAATCAATTAACGTCTTTACAATATACAAGTAACACAGTGATAAACATCACAGAGAAGCTCCTAGGAAGTTGTTCATTCTCACATGTATTTATTATGCCAATAACACTATAGAATTGTTGTTTTTAAGAGGAGGTTTGAATGTATGCAGAATATGCCTGCCCCGGGGCCACATGAACAATAAGGATTAAAACAAATATTTAATATCTTCTGTCAGCACCATCATTTCTCTGGTCTGATATGTGATCACACAATTAAAGGCTGTATCATAATGCATATGCACAAACGGGCTGAATTAAGGTTGTGCAGACAAATCTAATTCTGGCATTTCCTGTTCTCTGAGTGCCTGACTTTACAATCTTAGTGTTCATTTAACAAACAGTTTCTGTCTGTAATACCATACATTATATACACATGGCACTAACACCTTCCACAGCTCTGCACACTGATTCTGCGAGGTATGTTTACGCACATAGGAACACAGATGTACTGCAAGAGCAGAACAATACCCAGTCCTGCTCTGGCCTCTGCCCTTTTTTCCCCTCCTGTAGTGTATTCTCATCATTTTACTTACCACCATCAGAAATAAACTTCTCAGGGGTGCAAGCAGATAAAACATTCTTTTACCTTTTAAGAACATGGAATGTGTCAACACTTCCAGCTTCTTAACCACTGCTATAAAAATAATTTTAAATAGCACCTACTGTGTATGAGCCATTTGCGAATCAGAGCACACGTGCACAAATATGTGGAGTTCTTACCCTAGACCTTGAACAGAGCCTCTCCTGTTCAGAGCAGCCTGCACAGATGTCACTCCTTGTCATTTTTAAGAAGGTAGGATTAAAGCAGATGTTGCTTTTGGCCCAGTGCTACACATGACTCCTTAGCTCGTTGTGGATGCCTAAAAAAAATGTCTTCTATGGCTGAAGAAAGGACTGTTCTCTATTGGTGCCAGATGAATGGCTTGACCATTTTCCCTCCTAACTCACTGGCCATGGATTTAACCATCAGTATAACAAAATTCTTCCTTTTTATATGTTGTATTTCATTTGGGTTTATCCTTGGGAAAAGACACTTTTCTCTCCCCGTGTTCTTGATTTCTACCCTTAAAATGGCAGAAAGAGCTCCATTAAGATACTCTGCTGTGCTGTCTTGTTCTGGCACTAATTGTTTTGTCTGCCAAACTCTGGTCAGACACTAGTGGTTATAAGACTAGTTACTGGATTTTCCAGCCTGCCATTGTATGCCTTCCCTGTTCTCATGGTAACAATTTTAACTGAGATCCTTGTGACACACAGGTAGTTTTGCCAGATAAGGACAGAATAAGATGCTTCTTCCCCATCTGGAAGATGGGTCAATTCAGTGGATGCCCAGCATTTATTTCCCTAATCGTTGTCCATTGCTTTACAACACTGCCATTCATGAATACCTGAAATACACCTTTCAAAACAAAACACCTCACAGAACCAGCCTTAAGTACTAACTACATATGGTGTTACAAAATACACATGCTGGTCTACAGCTCTCAACCAGAAGTTCTCAGATACATTTCTGATACAGCACATGTGACAACATATATTGCTTGGTCATGGGGTTAGCATGTGTGCTCTAGTGTACAATAAACAGTGCACTGTTAGACCCCCTGAGTCAGGTGCCCTCACTGAGGGAAAAATCACCCCGGTTTGTACTAATGATAGCCATGGTGAAATAATGGGAATTTCCTCTTGCACAGTTTCATAAAAACAATGCTAAGCACTCAGAGATACTAAAACCACCTTGAATGTGAGCTTCCCAAGATGCAGTTTGCAGTCTCACACAGCTAACAGTCTAGATCCTTCCCTCCTCCTCACATCAGTTTTCTCTCTCAAATTCATAGAATGCAACCTACAGTTGTGCTAGAATTTCAGAAAGTGATAATTTTCTGTAGAGGTAGTTAGATATCTGACATTGGGCCTATAGCACAGGAGGGCACTTGTAGCTTCTAATCATCCTCTCCATCTGTTCACCATAAGCAATGTTGATCTTCAAATTACACAACCTACACAATCCTGAAAGTCTCTTACTTTCTGGTAGGACAATCTGCTCCTTTCCTTTCCCCATTTATTGCAATCTGCAGGATTCATGCACTGCCACACATACAGAGAATGAGAACATATCAATCCACCCTAGATGACCTCAAAAGGCTGAATCAGTTAACCAAAATAGGCAGAAAATACAGCTTTCCAGTAGACTTTCCCTCCCCTTGAAGCTATTTGTAAATCCCTCTCTTTGCAGCAGAGACCTTGCAGTAGGACTCAGCTAACAAATGTATGTGTTCCCAAACAATAATGAAATAGTGAGGTGTCACTTTAGAGTCTGAAATACTGTTCCCTGAAGTCTGCCCTAAGCCATTCTGGCCAATGCAAGCTGGTCATGCTTTAGGCACACAGCCTTGGAGGTGGCACTGCTTGGCATCATTACACCAAAGATCTGTTAGTAAAAGAGCATCTTGGGCTATCTTCCTGTAGTGGAAATATTGTATAACCTCTTCCACCATTATATAGCTGCTGCTACTCACACCTCTCCTCATAGGAGGAATTGAATGCTGACTCACATAAAGGACAGCTGGAATACTGAATACAGAAACACTGTCACCACAGCATCTGGCTTCCATGCAGTGATCTCCAACCATGTGAGACGTTACTGGTGAAATCTGAGATCACTCACAAGAACCACATTCCACCACCAGTGAGCCTCCTGGCCCACAGTCATGTGAGATGCTACTCTCAGGGTGCCATTTTCTTCGTATTATCAGCCATAAACCAGCAAAGGCAGGAATGCATGGTGATAACCCAAACAACTTCCAGATACGGTTTCAAAACAAGGGCAAAACAAGAACCAAGCAAGGAAAAAGGCACATAAATGCCGTAACAGGTCCATCCATCTCAAAGCCAAAAGATGCTTCAAAACATGGAGTTCAGCAACACTGGGTAAATTAGCCCTAGCTGGGACAGCCAGGCTGTTAGTTGATAGTTAAGGACAGATAGTAAATGCCTAAGTAGCTGCCAACACTTTGGAAGCTTTATCACACACCACAAGGCTGGATTTGGTGTTGTTAGCACACAAGCCATCACATCTGCTCTTCTTTTAAAACTCCATCTCCTAGACATCTATGAATTCATGAGAATTCAGTTTGCATTGTGTTTTTATTAAGTTCCTATCCCTCTTGTTTCAGGGGAAAGTTGCTATAAGCTCTGCTTCTGACTTAAAGCCTGAAGTAAAGCAAAATCAATCCAAATTTGTAGATCAGTCTTAGAATTATTTTTATTCTGGGCACTATATATATATATATTAATCTTATCTAGTATTACTGGAAAATGTCTCCAGGTATTTGAGATTTCAGGCATAAACAAGCAAAGATAGCAGGCATGAGTGCAAAGGGATGACTAGCAATGGCTTACCCTCAGCATATGCCCCCAATCTGGCGAGCAGACCTAAGAATGCAGCAGTACGACTTTTCACAGCTCTTGATATAATTTGTTAACTATGCTGCAACATGCTATTTGTAGCCTCTCCTGCCTCACAAATGGAGCATTTATACACAGATCCCTGCAAGAAACATAGCTTCCATGAGATACTTCGGTCTTGGGCAAAGTTACTGGCAGGCATCAGAAGCAGTGTCTTCCTGACACTGAGCCGAGGCAATGCAACCAAGTTGAGTATCAGGTTTGCAAGAAGCAGCAACATAAGTACACACTCCATAGTTCTTTGCTTCACACACTTCATTTATGTGGTAAAAAGTTACCAAATCACTCCAGTAGCCTTACAAAGCAGTTCTGAATCAAACAATTCAGTATTGAGATTTTCATCTTACAAAATAACTTTGTTTTGGTTTGTTTTGTTTTAATCTGAGGATTAAACTTGAGCCAGGGTGGGTTAGTTTTCTGGGCTGTTGATTTTCAAAGGTAGCATGGACTGGCAGCTCCTATTGTCTCGAAGGCAAGATATGTGGTATGGTACTTTTGCATTTCTACCCTAAGCAGCTGTTTGTAACTGCTTGCCAGACTATGCTGCAGCAACAGGAAAATAAGAGGGTATTGATGAGCCTTATCTGTCAAGGAACAGGTTCCTGCACAGTAACTTCTTCAGGCCTTTTCCTAGGATGGGGTAACTGTGATTTTAAGAAACTGGACATTAATAAATGCACCCTGGCATGAGAACTACATTCAAAGGATTAGATGATTTATGATTTTAAGTTTCACGTGGCAAGGTATCTTCCACAGTGCCTAGAAAAAGTAACTTAGAAGATGATGTCACTGTGATGGATCACAAGTGTTAATATTCTCCCACCTCCACTTCCAACAATCCTGCAGTGAGCAGAGCAAGATTTTGTGTCTTCTGTAGAGCCAAGTAGATAATGCCCACTGCCAAAGACTGTGTCTTTTTCCTACTAGTTCTAAACACAACCCACTTAAAAAAAATACAAAAAGAAAACTTACAACTCAAGATGCAATACTTTCTGCTGACTTACCACATTGCAACACTCATAAGATTAATCCCCTTCAACAGCCTTTATGCTGGAACATCCCTCCTACAATGACAGGATGAAGGATCTGGGATTGTTCAGCCTGGAGAAGAGAAGGCTCCAGAGAGATCTATTAGAGGCCTTCCAGTGCATAAAGGTTCCTACAAGAAGGCTGCAGAGGGACTGTTTCCACAGGCCTGCAGTAGCAGGACCAAGGGCAGTGTGTTGAAATGAGAGAAGGGCAGATTTAGATTGCATGTTAGGACAAGTTATTTACCATGACGGTGGTGTGACACTGTAACAGGTTGCCCAAGGAAGAACTTGAAGTGTCATCCCTGGAGATATTCAAGGTGAGGCTCAATAAGGGTCTGAGCTAGGTGATGTAGTGGAGGATGTTCCTGATGACTTGCAGCAGGATTGGACTAGATGTCCTTTGGAGGTCCATTCCAACCCAAACCATTCTGTGATTCTATAAAGCTCCATAAAACCATAACCTAGAAATATTGCTCATGTTCCCAAGTTCCAATGCAAATGGCTTTATTTCTGTACAGACTGTCAGTACTCCCCTTCCTCCTCCCCCTCCCCCCTCCTTTTTTTTTTAACTGCACAAGGTAGAACTAGAAAAAAAAGTAGCAAGGCAAGAATATGGGAAAGACAAATAGTGCTTTTTCACCAACTAAGAGTGTGTGCACTGGGGAGAAAAATGTAAGATTTAAACACCAGACAGATACAATACAAGCTTAGAGGTAAGTTTAAGAAGCTGGAATGCCACTGTAACAGAAGCCAATGGAAGACACTCAGAATATCATTAACCATAGTGGGATGCCTCCATATGCCGAGGATGCTGGTGGCAACGCGATTAATATCCCAGGTACAAAAGAAGGAAGTGAGTTTCAGTGCGGTTTTTAACTCAAGACCCTGGGGGGAGGGAATTAGTTCAAGTCTGGAACAAATCTGTGGAAATTAATGATAAATCAGAGGGGTCAATGTACTATAAGGGACACATCTAAAGCCATTATTTTATAACAGCTGATGGCAAGAGCTGCTCAGGAGGGAAAAAATAAAATGCTGATTTTCCAGATATTGAAGGGGTGGGAATTAACACTCTAGGGAAAAGGCACAGAAAAGACAGCAGGATACAAAGGTCCACAAAGATTTATTGAAAACCGGAGGGGAAATCTAAGCTCAGGGAAATGAACATTCAGAGCACACAAACCAGTGTGTTAATTAGAATACTAAAGTAGCCTCCCCTAAAAGAAAAATTAAAAAAACCTGAAACCAACCAAAAAAGCAGCTCACCAACAAAACCAAGACCAGAACTACAGTTAAGAGTCAAGGTGCACAGAGCAAGAAGCCCCATGATCCCAATCACAGTTCAGCTGTACTGACTAGATATTTCCCCCTGCCTTTTTCTGTTTCTGACTACCACTGGCTAGGTAATAGCAAGCTTAATACATCAAGATTTATGATTAAGGAGTACTTAGAAAAGATTGATTTGCCCTGCCTGACAGCAAACATGAATAGCCTGGAAAAAAAAAGAAATAAAGGGCTAGAAATCACATAGACTTCATAAGACATAAAAAGGGACAAAAGTGCTGGCCTTAGTGGCTTTTATTTGAAAAACAAGTCCACCCTCAAACTTCAGATTACATATGCCTTTGTACTAGAGACAGGATAATAAAATGCTCTGTAGAGTGATATCAACATGAATTTTGCCCAAGAAGAAATCATTGAATGTATCAACTTTTCCACCCTTATGTGTCTTGCATATTACACTCTTTAAATACATGCATGGAGCCTAGGAAAACTTAGGAGGAACAGGTTAAAACCTGTTCATAGGGCACCATGCACTACTGTTTACTTGTCAAACATTGCATTCATCCAAGAGGGGTTGGCTTTCAAAGAAATCAGATAATATTCAGTGTCAGGACCTAGTTCATAATAAGTGGTATCTAAATTCACCCACGAAGGATGAAAACCTCCTATTCAGTGCTCAAAATGTATATGAGGCACTAGATCCTGACACCTGAAAGAGGGATTAACACATTATCTGCATACAGCCTCAAAGGTTCTCTCTTACTGCCAGTGTCAGCATCCAAAATTTTTCCATTCTGCCTTGCGTGATAATGGCTGTGAAACTATCCTGGAGGACTGACATGCACTGACACACATTGACCACAAATGAGAGAAAAGTGTTAAGTCTGCTACTTGCCAGCTGTCCATGCAATAAAATTTGGTTGCTCTACTAATGGAAGCACAGCTCAGCTGCTCTTTCCCAGAGTGATCTCCAACTTTGTTTTGAGAGAGAGCTGAGTAATGCACAGCATGCTCAGAGCTCCGCAATCTCTTACCTATCATATGCTGCAACTATACAGGACTTCATCCTAAGCAGCTGTCAAATCAACATTTTCAAGAGCAACAAATTCATTAAAATTGTATAATTATGGTTGAAACTTTCTGAGACATCCAAGACATTTAATCATACAGCTTGGATTCAAATTAACTAAGTCTCAAATACTCCAACCAGTCTTAAAAACCCCAGACTATACATCCATATATTTGTCAAATGCCACAAAATTATTCAAATTATTTAAAAGGTCTTATCCTTAAATTACTCCTCTACTTTTCTACTTCTAAAATTCAGCTGCCATAGTAACAAAACTTCCACTGAAAATAATTCAAAAGAACAAAATTTAAACGAATATATACATGCTGCCATGCAGATCTTAACATATAATCTCTCTTGGAAAAAGTAAATACTGTCAGGAACTAGTCATTGCAAAATTGAAATGAAAAAAGCAAAACTCCCATTAAAACCCAGCAACATTAAGTACATAGTGGCAGAAACACTGCAGGCCACAAAGGATCATAACGATCAGGGGGCTGTTGTGAGGACAAGCCGCAGAGGGACTGCTTACTAAGGCCTGTAGGGATAGTAAGAGGGGCAATGATTTGAAGTGAGAAATCAGGAGATTTAGATTGGATATTAGGAACAAATTCTTCATCATGAGGACGGTGGAACAGTGGAACAGGTTGCCCAGGGAGGTGGTTGAAGTGCCACTCCTGGAGATATTTGAGGTCAGGCTTGACAAGGCTTTGAGCAAGCTGATCTAGTGAAGTATGTCCCTGCTCACTGCAGGGAGCTCATACTAGATGACCTTTGCAGGTCCCTTCCAATCTGAACTATTCTACAATTCTATAATTGTGCCAGGGTAGGTATAAGCTGGATATTAGGAAGAAGTTCTTCACAGAGAGAGTGATTTCCCATTGGAATGGGCTGCCCAGGGAGGTGGTGGAGGCACCGTCCCTGGGGGTCTTCAAGAAAAGACTGGATGAGGCACTTAGTGCCATGGTCTAGTTGATTGGTTAGGGCTGGGTGCTAGGTTGGACTGGATGATCTTGGAGGTCTCTTCCAACCTGGTTGATTCTATGATTCTATGATTCTATGATTCCATAACTTAAGCCTCTAGTTTCATTGAAATTGGAGAAAAGCATGGAGCAAGCATGTCAGATGGTAGGAAGACACAAACCAAAGTTTACGAACTTTTCTTCAACATAAGCATCCAAATTACATCTTTTTAAAAGATCTCCAAGTCCTCAGGTGCTCTCTAAGTGCTAACTTCCCACTGTACAAAAACTTTGTTTGCTGTCTTCCAGGAACTAGGCAGTAAAACTTGTTAGAAAAGCTAATGGTGGTGGTCATTATTTATTTGCTCTTAAACTGAAGTAGAAACCATTATGCAAAACTTCATATTTGGAAAGGATAAAAGATATCTGATGCAAGTCAGGATAAGATAAACTGGTAGTTACCTGCAGCAGCTTAGGAGTACATAAAACATTCCATGTAAATTGAATTCAGTGGGCAGAGTGAGGGTGAGACTGTCAAGGAGAAATGAAAAAAAGTATCACATAGGTCGGCAGTTTCTCTTCTCAACACCACTGTAGGGCACAGAATGTGTATGGGAACAAAAAAGAGGTTGTTAGCCTTCAGATTCTGCCCTCTGCATTTCTGCAGCATAAATAAATTCCACCATTCTCTTTTTCTCATTACTGTTGTCACAATTAACAACACAAAATCTACACAGCTGATATGCAGTTTTTTCCCCCTAGTGTAGAACTGGTTGCGTTACTCTGTCCCTTTCCGCTTCTGTAGGGAGCCTTCATCTCCACCTAAATCTAAAATAGAAGCCACCAGTCTGTTCATTGCAATCTGATTATCAATTTGCACCTCGGCAAAGGCAGGATAAAACTCTATTGTTTTGTTAATTGTCAGTTTTCATCTTTGAAAGGTGTTGTGTGTTTTCTCCTTTTGGCAGGTTAGGACTAATTCTGTATGTTAAGATATAGGTGGATGGTGTGAGTTAAAACCATCTTCTTTTAGAATGCAGTTCATTAAGATGTGCTGCTGTATTTATTTTCTTTTGCTAATTTCCTTAGTTTTCTAAGACCAATTTTCTTGAAAAGTTCATGGGGACTGCCCTGCCTAAGACAGAGATAAAAGGATAAAGCTCCTTTTCTAATAGATGTTTAAACAATCTTCTAAAAGTTACCTGCAAAAAGAAAAAAAAAAAAAGAAAAAAAAAAAAAGGAAAAGGAAATAAAAATTCAGTTGTAATCTCCAGTTACGAGTTAAAAACAACAAAGGAGCTGACGATAATTTAATTTCAAAGGTAGCTGGAGAGGTGTAGACATTATCCTCAGGTTGACTTCACTTGTGGGATACTGTTTTTTAAGAGCAAGTACAGTTAAAAACTACATATGTAAAAATGACATGTGGTAAGCCAACAAACAGGCTACAGAAAGCTCCACAGATCTGGCTGGCTGCTCGCTAAATTGATACAGACCTGGTTTCACCACTTAACAGATCTGAGACTTGAAGCTACTTTGTCTTTGCTTCACTGCTACTTCATACAGGACAACCATCAACCCACACATCTTCATCAGGCTATTGGCTGCTTAAGCCCAGGCTACAGATCTGTCCATATCTGGGCAATGCTTGCCCCTGCACTCATCCTTCCATACTGAAGCTCTGGGATACAGGTGTAAGTGCTGCTTCTCAGATTAAGCAGCCACAACCCCAGAACTGTTTAATTTTCAAAAGCAGAATGGTTGGAGATGTGACCTTTCCAAATTTCAAGCTGCAAATGAAGAGAAAGCCAAAGCCACTCGTGTTGAGTAATGGTTTCATCACAGTCACTAACTGTACATGAGAAACTGGTACCTTGTGGTCCACTGTGGAAGAAATAATTAAAATCATTCAACTTACAAAAACTAGGAAAGGTTTGAGGAACACTGACCCATGAAAATGTTCTGAATAATAAAGGCAAGAAAAACTTCTGCTACAATATTGTCGTGGAGGGGTATTCTGCCACCTACACTGATTTTGCCAGAGGGGAGAAACTACTTGGTGCAAGATAATATTCTGTAAAAATATGTATTTATTAAACTCAATATTCTGAACTCTCACCACCCCCAACCACTGTATATTAATATTAAAAGGATTCTACATGGTTATGAAAACATTATAGAATTAATATCTACAGTAACTTATTAATAACTAGCAAACATTCAAACTATAAACAGGGAGAGTTTTCCCTGTGTCTTAATGCCACTTGGGGTCTATATGCTATTTGCCCAGCAGAGTGGGCTGGAAACTGTTTCTGCTCTATGGCAGAGGCAACAGATAATACAGAGGCATTAAAGCATTTACTTACAATTCTTATTAATCATCAATCACCCTCTGGGGCTATCTCACAGCCTATTACTAACGTCCAAACTTCAGGGGAGTCTTTGCCCGTGGACTTTGAGGCTGGAATCCTCCCAGCTTGAGGGGAAAGGATGCATCTTCCCAGCTTGTGGGGAAATAGTCTCTGACCTTGTGCTGCTGGATTCTTCTGGATGCTTTCTCCAGGGATACATAGGCAGGATCTCAGGTGCAGAGGCAGGATGTCGTGCTGTCTCAGCACAGTCTAAAGCTGGCTACATAGGCTGATCGTGTGCAGATGATTTAGAGTCTGCTTCCTGGTAACTTGGCAGCAATGGCACTTACCAGGCAATGATAGGCAGCAGGCATGCAAGCGCGCATGGCTGCTCGCGAGTCTGCACTCCGTAGGTAAAGGCAGGCAATACAGGATCTAGTCTTGATAACACAGTGGCATGCAGATGTGCACAGCTGGCTGGGAGACTATGGGCTCCACATATATATAGGCAGACTTATGTGAGCTCTGCAAGTGAACACGCAAACAGGGGAGTCCGAGCTAGCAAGGGGAGTCCGAGCTATGCAGGGGAGTCCTAGTACGTTGTTTACCTGTGTACCCCCACTTATTGAACGTGGGCTGAGATTAATGGCCCATTGGCCACTAGAATGACCAATCAGATTGGCAGTCAACCAAACCTTACCATAATAGGCAAATGCCACAGGCCTGTATTGTCCAGATATGGTGATCAGATGGGCCTGGCACTAGGCAGGCACGAGCTGGGCGTGTGGGGGCTTACACAACATGTTTACAACCACCTTATACAACCAGGGGTCCCGAGTGCCAGACTTCATGGCAACAGGTCTGTTGTGCCCCTTTTGTCCATTCAATGTGTTCACCTCTGGTTTGGGCAGAAAAACACGTCCAGGTAGGGCAAGGTATAAAGAAGCCTATTTTCAGGCCTACAGGCCCTCCACAACAAATATCAAATGGCCAACATGACAAATCAAGCTGAAATTATAGCCTACTCACATACAGAGAAGTAAACCAAATAATCATGGGGAGAATTAAGACAAAAAGCCATGCCTTATTATCACCTTCACCTAAAGCTGGATGCAGAATGAGGAGAAGGGACGGAAAATGACATATTGCCAATGCTTCATGAAAGGTCATGTTGATTTACTGTGTTAGGACTGACCAGGGTCAACTTACCAGTCAACACATACTAAGGTTTCCAACTGGTGGTTAACAGGAAAAAAGGTACACCAACACACTTCAGAATGAAAAATGGAATAAACTGAACATCCTCACAACTGGATCTCTGTCAGACACAGATCTCAGAGAAAGATCAAAAGGGAAGATTTCATTAAATTTCTATTAGCAGTCCTAGAAAGACGAATCCAAGCTTTGATGGCAAAAGTATTGCAAATAATAAGCTTCCATACACTTTAACTCTGAACAATCACAAGTCCTGACTAGCTCTGATCACTTGCAGCCTGCAGGATCTGAACCAAGTCAGTTGAGCTCTCAACTTTAACCTTGATTTCCAACGAAATCTGGACAGCAGGTCAAGAGCAACCGGAACCTTAAATGTCTGTTAAAGCTATATAAAGGTACAGAAAAATATTTTATTATCCACATTGGAGAACATTTGTAGTTTTACAGACTTCTCCCAGCAAGCTAGGACTTTTTACAATGCCCTCCAGCTATATGTTAGTGAAGATCAAGGACATTTATACCTATCATACCAGAACAAATGTGTCCAAAAACCAGGAAGAAGTGGTGCCTCTGGCTCTGGGGGAGCCTCTGTAATTAAATGATCCTATTTTACATATAAAAGTACACTCAAAATTTAAAGAACCATGAGCTTGCGCACTGGAGAGTTCATTATGTGAGCAAAATACTCAACTTGGTTCTGCTGAATCATGAGGCAAAATGAAAACAAATAATTAAAGTCTTATTAAAATCTTTGGCTAATTAATCAAAAATCAATCCCTGTAACTGGAGCTGAAACATTGCAAAGCTGACTCTCAGGAAACTTCTAGATCTTCCTGAGTTTGTGTGACAGGAATGACAAAAGCAGCTTCTCATATAATCCTTGGCAGAGACCTGAGCTGAAACCACAAATATGACATTTGGACCTAGACTCTACCACAGCATCAGGATTTGACCAACTTTCTTACTTTTTCATTTCCCACTTGTAGAAAACTTAAAAAGGAGTAGAAATATTGAAAATCTGTTCTCAAACCTAAAACAAGTAAGCAAATAATAAAGACCTTAATCCAGTAAATCCAATCACGTGGGCAAATTGAAGCAAACCACCTAGATAAATTCTGCCTACTGCAAAGTTGGCATCCCAGTTTGATGCTGAAGATCAGGAAGAAGCAGAAAGACTTTTGTGTTTAAATTGACTCACCCATTCTTTTATGATGGACAAACAACATAGGATATATATATATATACTAAACAGGCTGAATTTATGCACAAACAAGCTTCACTACATAAGGCAGAATGGAGGTTTCTTGAGGTTTTGATACCAGGCACACAGGTTAGGAGACCTAACAGCTCTATTGTCAGATGTTCTCCTTGATAACCAAAATAAGTCTTTTCCTATTCAATGGTTATATGATCAAATATAGCTGTGCTTTGGGTTTGACCTAAGTTTCTCTTTACTCCATTAAAGTATCAGAACTGATAAGACTGTACTGCAGTGAGTTCACAAGTACTGAAGTACACAGACTGAACTATGTACTACAAGTACACAGACTGAATTACCTCACATTGTCTGGCATTATGCTCTGGCAAAAAGAGGAAGAAAACTCCTCATCTGGAGCCTAGTATTTCACCCAGTGGCACCCCCTGCCAGTGAAAACCGAACACTTCTTGCCATGGTTGCGCATGCGGGGATGCTACAATCAACGCGTCCTATGCAAGTACACTGACTGAAGACAGACAATGTTCTAACGCAAGAAACTGCACCTATTCACAAAGGTGCTGTAGAGTGTGTCAGAAGCTCTCAAATACTCTGCAGATGAATTTGGCATTTCCAGGAGGCCATTTAAATATTCAGGAAAGCATTTCCTCACTCAAAACACAAAGTATGAACAAAAGAAACAAAAAAACCCACCTCGAAACCAACAGTAAATCTAATCCTGACCTGATAGGTACTTTTCCCTTCAAACAAACAAAACCAAATGATTCCCATGCCCCTTCCCCACCACTGGACATTCCAGTTTAGTAGTTCAAGTGTATTTACTATGCTCTATGACTTCCCCTATGCTCCACTTCAGTGCTAGGACCCTGCAGTTTTTCTCTGCCCCCAGACCTATACATAACAATGCCCAGAAATCCACAAAACAGCTGGACACAACCTCTAGGAACCTGGTATGACCTGAGGCAAGTAGAAATACTGCACCAAATCACCTATTGGAACAATCCTGGAAGTCCTCTGAAAGATGAAATTCTATTTTCCTCTCTGAAATCCAAATAATAAATTTATAGCAATTCCACTATGTCAAGAACTTCACCAGACCGAAAAACCATTCCATTTCAATTGTTATCCTTCACACACCCAGTACAGCTTGACTGTAATTCTCCAAGCACCAGAACAAAAGATTAAATAGGGTAAAGCTTGAGCATTTCTACGAGGAGTGTTCTTCAAAGTGTATCAGTGTTGTGACAGATCAGAGACAGGAGAAGCACTTGACTCTGACCTCTGCAAAGCATAAGCTCTCTGGAGTAGAAACACCCTCTCTCATGTGCATCCTTCATACTACAGCAATACGCCAATCTTCCTGGTAGCATAGTAACAACAATAAAATAAGGAGACAGGACTAAGCTTTTCAGTCATTTAGTAAGGGGACAATGGTAGGAGAGGAAAACAGAAGAGCCAAAAGATTTGCAGCGAGAAATACTCTGCTACTCTGCTTGCAGTCCTATGAACACTGCACTGGCTTTAGACTGATGTAGCTTTAATAACTAGAAGTCATACTACTGCAACAGCTGTTTCTTAGCACTTCTGGCCCAAGCCAAGACACCCAGCATCTTTCACCATGCTCAGTGACATGAGACATCTTCAAGATCTAGCAGAAGGAGGTGTCTAGAACACCAGTGCTATCGGAATGCATTTTTTTCCCCGCTATTAATTTTTGTTCCCTAGAAAACTCTGTAAAATGTTACTCTGATTATATCCATAGTTAGAAATACTGACTTCTGCTGGCATTAAAATGATTTCTCAAAGCCAGTGAAAACATCTGCCAGAACATCATTTCCATCACTTCCTTTCAGAAGTGTCTTGTTATTTAGTTCAAGTCTTTTATGTTATCTGTGACCTACAGTTATAAGTTCATTTCTAGCCAAATTCAGCATCAGGAAAATTTCAGCTTGTTCTTATGATACTCTCCTCTCTTGCCTCCATCCTACTGCATCTCAGCTACTGCCCAAGAATAGAAGCATTGCCACTCCTCTGATTTACCCTGTGTCTGCTTCAGAGAGATGTGAGAAACCCTAAGATGAAGAACTAAATGTTTGCCTTTCCTCTTACAAGGTCCAGTTGTAACCTCAAAATTCGGTGTTTTTCTGGGAGGAGCAGACCTGCGCCATTATGCACTGTTTTAAATCAGGACATACCTCTATCTGCTTTCTGTGCTGTCCTCTTTTCACAATTTTGTTGCATCCAGTTCCTTGATTACTACCTTCATGGCATCCACCCTGTGCTGGTTTGAGACTACTTGAAGTATTTTATTGCAAAAAATTAAATCCTTAGCCGTGAGAAGAAAGAAAAGAAAACAATATGTACTCTATATCACCTTTCTTCTGCTGAGAAACTCAACTAGTCAAAATATAGATAAGACAGTCACTGCTCACACACTGCTCAGCTCACACTTCTGGCTGTGCCTTCTTTCTGCTGGTCTGGTCTCTAATCCAATCTAACCCTTTTTCCTCTAACCTCCTTGTTGTCTTTTTGCCATCTCCCCTCAGATTTCCAGATTTATCATGTGAGATATACGTGGTTGAACTGGTTATTTCTGAAGGGAGGGAAAGAGGGAGAGAGACAGGGGGATTGGGTCAGAAGCCCTCCTGGGGACTCTGATTGTTTCTGGGAGGGGTATTGTGTTTCTGTACTACTTTTAACTTGTATATAACTGTATATATATGTGTATATGTGCCTGTACATTGTGTTAAGCTGTAAATATAGCTTCATTCTTTAACTTCCAACCATCTGAGTCTAGTCTGGGTGATTTTCTTAAATGTGTGTGGGGAGTAACACCCAAACCATTGCATCTTTATTTTGCACTTCAACGTGGGGCTAATTAAATTTGATTGATTGATAATTAAGTCTGGAAGTTAAGATGAAATTATTTTACATTGTATTTTCTATTTTGTACCTGATAGAGGCATGGTTCTTTTACCATTGGCTGACAGTCAAAATTGGTGTCCTCTTGTTTGATCGAGTTTGGAGGAAGATTAAAGCAATGTTTTTTGACTTTGGAGAGTATCTTCTCATCGGTGTAGGCTTCAGTATTACTGAAACTGTTACCAACTCTGTTTTTAATAAGTCAGGAAATAATACAACTGATGGAATTTATTTGACATCTCTGATGAGGGTAATTCTGGGGACTAAGCTGTAAATATAGCTTCATTCTTTAACTTCCAGCCATCTGAGTCTAGTATGGGTGATTTTCTTAAGAGTAACACCCAAACCATCACACACCCATTATACATGCATCTTAGGTGAGGCCTCAATTATTTCATTCCCCCCTTCCCAGCTCAGTGAGGTTCATTAAGAACCCTAAAAGCTATAAGTACTTCCCATATTTGCTTTCTTCAATAATTATGAACTTCCTTTTTTGGTTCTTGTTTCTTTCAAATGCTTGTCTAACTGTTACATCCATCTCTTAACTAGCCTAAAAAATGGGGAAAAAGCTGCAGAAGGAAAAAAAATAAAAGTATCTCTGGAGGTAAACTTCTCCCTGCCCTCATGAGCACCAGTTTCACATTTCCACTTTCTCCAAATGGAAAACCTGGACTTGCTGGAGACTTGCAGGCCAGAAAGCATTCCCACTAGAGCTCATCTAGGGAAGAATCAGCTTAAGCAGTTGTATTCAAATAGTATTAATGTTTTCAAATCTACTTCCTATTTTCCTACTGGAAGCTTTGCCAGATACACTCTCCAACAGACACTAAAACAATTTGTATAGTTGATATGCAATCCAAATTTTTAGTGGAAAACTGCCAGATTGGACATCTGTGAGAAAGTGGGTAATTTTTATTATCCACAGAGAGCACGCACTCGCCCTGATGTTTTCTACCTCTACACATCTCTTTCTACTGGAGCTGCTTTTATGATTTTACATGATCAATGGGCTGCCAAAAATTACTTAACACTTTCATTCCTACCAGAATCCAAGACCCCACTGTCACTTTTTAAGTGTCCATCTGTTGGGAGGTATTTGAAAACACCTCTTTTCAACAAGAGAATGTTCTTATTTGTTATACCTCTGCCCCTTCTAAAGCAGCAAACATATTATGATTTTTAATTTTTGTTTTGAGGTAGCATCTTCTGATTATCTGTCAAATATGAGGAGTGCAGTCTCATATAAGCAAAGGGTTAATTCTTTATTTCCTCTTGTCCCTTCTCTTACTGGAGAGAAGTTTTGTCTGAAGAGCTGCTGGAGGAAGCAAGAACAGCAAAGTGCCTTTGGGAAAGTAGGGCTTCCTCCTGAGGAGCTCCAGCTCCAGCCTGGAAAGGTGTTGTGTTTTTGGGTTTGTTTTTTTTTTTTTCTTTCATTTGGCTTTGCTTAAGGTGTCTTCTAATTTATTAGCAGTTATAAGTATTTGGTTCTGCTCCCACACTGTCTAAAAGGTCAGATCCTACAAGCTACTGAGGTTCATGGAGCTATGCTGATATGCAGAAGTGTATAAGCTCTATGACTTGGACTCTTACTCTAACTTCCTGATTTAAACAACATGCAGCATTACTTCTGGTTTAAAAGAAATTTTACTACCTCATTTGCAAGCATTAGGAAAAGGGATTTTTTTTTTGTTTGCTTTTGGTTTGGATTTCTTTGTTTGGTTGGAGTTTTTTTGTTTTTTAACCAGAACAAAAATGACAGACTTTCTGTTTGAAACTGCCTGCTGACATTCCTTTAAATGACTGAAAACAAACAGGCACTGGCTGTCTGGGCTGTGCTAAAGTTCTTCATCTAAGTGCTTTCTAATGCTGAAAAGGTTTATCTCCTTCACTAAAAAGATTATCAGAATTGACTTTGTAAGCACACATGTAAATTCTATTTCTCAAAGATTACCAGTTTTCTTCTTATCCCAACACTGTCCTGCTGGGAACAGGTGGCAGAACTCCTGGCACCAAAGCAGCTGAAAAATGTATACTAAACAGAGGCAATTCATTGTAGCCTTGATGATCAAAAAGGAAGCTCAAGGAAGTTCCTCTTGACAGTAATTTTTATCCTTTTTGTTTTTCTTCCCCTTTTCCCCTCCTCCTTTAAGTGTTGTATTTGAGACCAAATCAAAAGCTAGTGTGTGGGAACTCATGTGTTACTGAGAGATTTTTTTACTAGACAAATACCAGTGGCAGGGTCATGGTGCACAGCCTCTGGTGAGGACATTCAATCAGAGATCACAGTCATTCCCACAAAGCAGAGCACCAGGCAGAACTATCATGAGATCCTTGGATTTTTTTTTTTCCAATCTCAAATTAACAGAATGCTGTAAAATTAGGAACAAGGCAGTGACTGAGGTGTCCTATTGCTGCACTTTCAGAAGATGGAAGAAACATTGTATATTTTCTAATTCCTCATCCATCCTAAAAAAACCCTAACATACTCTTTCTGTGTAACGTCTAATTCAGGCTGTTCACTATTAGGGTCAAGGATAATTCATTTGCACACCTTAAATCTGTGTGATTAGCAGTCATATCTCACAGCTAACTTATACAGATCTCATGAGGCTCAGCAAACATCAGTGAACAGAGTCCTCTGCTGAGGACAGGCTGAGGAAGCTGAGGTTGATCAGCCTGGAGAAGGGTCTGGGGAGACCTAATTGCAGCCTTCCAGTACCTGAAGGGGGCTTGTGGTGGAGGGGCAGCAGCCCCAAAACTGAGGCATTTTTATGCCTCTGCATGCCCAGACATGCTTTTCTGCCAGGACCCACGAAGCAGCAAACAAGTTGCATAACACACACATGCCCAGCCCGTGTGCCCCTGGGGTCTGCCCAGGTAATCCCCTATTGGGAGGGTCCAGGCATATCTCTATTGCCTATTGGGGCAAGGTTTGGCTTACGGCCAGCCTGATTGGTCACTTTAGATGTCCAACGAGCCACGAATCTCGGCCCAGAGTCCATAAAGAGGGGTGCACAGCAGCACCACGTGGTCAGAGGTTCAAACTGCTCATTAGTTTAGAGCATTCAGACTCAGCTCTGATCCACAGCAGCATCCTGCTGCACTGACCTGCTTGCATGATTGGCCTAGACACAGGATCAGGCCTCGCTCACTCGCAAGCATTACAGAGGCTTAGACCTCGTTCATTGATCTCAAGGCACCACCGCCCTCTGAGAAGCAGAGCATGTTCATGCCTGCACCATACATATATGGGGAGCTGAGAACCCCCTGCCTAAGCCTAGAGCTATCTTGATTCTTCTAAGGAGTTAAATCTCCCTACAGCCTGGCATAAATACTACTTGCCAGCTATCCTGTAACTCTGGAAAGACCCAGGCCCAGCAGACCCCTCTCCAGATGGTCTGCAAACCTGCAAACGCAGCCTGGTAGCTGCCCAGACCGTGTCAGAGGCAACACGGACCAAATCCTTCTCCTGCATCTGGAATCCTGCCAGCTGACCATCCCTGGACACGCACAGCATCCAGAAGCCACAGCACCGAGGCAGAGACTACCTTACCCCAGGAGAGAAAGTTAGAGAAACTCTATTTACCCCAGAGACTGGGAAGATTGGGAAACTCTATCAATTCCCTTGCAAGCCAGGACAAATCTCCAGCTCCATCAAGTCCCTAGAGACTGAGGCACACGGAGGCAGAATCCCGGGGAAGGGTGATTTAATGATTAATATTCAAGAGCATCACACCTAAATAAGCTTTAATACCTTTGTAATATAAGTTGTCTCTATCTAAAGAGTACACACAGTGTCAGCCCTTGCTGGGCAAACACTAGAGTTGTTAAGAGGCATTAAGCCTAAGAAATATTTCTCTCTGTCAATAATTGTTGATAATTTGATATTTTCATTTAATAATAAATCCCTGTAAATGTATATCCCAAAGCTATTTTCATAACCTTGCATAAGAACCTGGATTTCATAGTGGTTAGGGGTGGTGTAAATTTGTAAATATTAATTTTAATAAATAATTTTATAAAAAATCAAAACCACTTCAAATTAATTTCTCTCCCCCTAACAGTGGAGGAATAGAGAAATCCCCTCCATGACAGGGCTACAAGGCAGCTGCAGAGGAACTGTTTACAAACGTCTGTAGGAAGAGGATGAGAGGCAATGTTTTGAAATTAGAGGCGATTTAGATTGCATGTTAGGAACAAATTCTTTACCATGAGAGTGGCGTGACACTGGAATAGGTTGCCCATGGATGTAGTTGGGCTGCCATCCCTGGAGATATTCAGGGTCAGTCTTGATAAGGCTCTGAGCAAGATGATGTAGTGGAGGATGTTCCTGCTTACTGCATGGGAATGGACTACATGACCTCTGGAGGTTCCCTCCAACCCAAATCATTTCATGATTTGCTTTAGCAGTGCACTTGACAGTGTTAGGGAATCTGTTGGACATGACAGAATTAAGGCTTCTCTTCATTCTAAACCATCTTCTTTATCGTGGCTATCCTGCAGGACTCTAGGCTTTACATAAAATCTAGTGGAATTCTTTCATTGCTCTTGGAGAAAGAAAACAATAACCTTTGACTTGAATGTTAGCTTTCATAGTTGAGATCCCACAGCAAAATGTCACCTCTGATGAATTCATGACCTGATGAGACCAATCTCTTATAGGTACATGAAAGCAGTTTTACTTGTCATTAAATTGCAATTTCTAAAATTATACACATATAGGCAACATTTGTATGTGTTTACATAATCACACACATGTTTTTTACAGTTTCTGTTCTAGTCTGGTTGTGATGCACAGATGAGACCGATACGCTCTGGGGCACCAATGGCATCCCCTGGCTTTCTAAGACATACCAGAAAGCCCCAGCTCCTGTTAGCTCCCACTTCTTCTGTTGGAGATTTCTGGGGACTCCAGTATGTATATTTTTAGGCTAAGTGGAAAACTATTTGTCAGGAGATAGTTTATGCCCCAGCACCAAACAACAAAATGAACAAGAAAGATTAATTCCAGGATAGAAAGTCACTGGAGAAAACCTTCTCTAATCTGCACGTTGCTCTTCAGCGTGGCATTTCAGGAGAAAGGGACTACTTCAAAAGGACCACTGAGTTATTATTCAAATACAGGATGTTTTTAACACTGCAAAGTACTTAATAGAATACTTAGGACTTAATGTGAAGGTATCAGTTTCCCAAAAGACTGATACCTTAGTATTTTCCTGTTCCTCCTAATTTTATCTGTACCAGAAATTCTTAAAAGTTTCCATCAGCTGTGCTTTTTTATTAAATGCATAAAAGAATATCTCCAAGCAACAAAGTTATTTTCTTGGCTAACCTGTAAATCTGCATTATCAGCTTTGGAATGTGGGCACAGCATCATAATATTAGTCAAGAACTGCCATTGTGGAGTGCAGTCTTAAACAGCTAATAGCAGACTTCTCTGGAGTTTCCCTGCGGTGCTACCGAACTGCCTCTCCTCCAAGGAAGTCTCATGCAAGCTCTGAAACATTTCTTTACTTCAGAACTGTTAGCGGTTCAATGCTATTAAAAGGGGCACATCAAAACGCCATGGTACATAGACACTACAATACAGCAACACTCATTTCTTCCATTTTGACATCATAGAAATGGTTATTGCTACACAGACTGACACTTGCTGCTAGGAACATTGTGAAGCCTTCAAGAGTCACAGAACACATCCGACTGGAAGAGATCTCAAAGATCGTGAAGTCCAACTCTCAACCCAGCACTGAAAAGCCAACACTAACCTGCATCCCCAAGCCCCAGGTCCACAAAGTGCTTAAAAACCTTCAGGGAAGGTGACTCCACCACTGCCCTGGGCAGACCATTCCAATGTTCGAGAACTCTCTGTGAAGAAATATTTCCTAATATCCAGCATGGACTTCCCCTGGTGCAGCTTGAAATCATTTCCTCTAGTCCTGTCAGCTGTTCATGATGTCTCAGCAGTTACAAACACCCAATGCATTTTAAAATATATCCTTAGCTCACAGCTCTTGATTTACTGCTCTTTCATGAAGGCTCTTCAAATTATCTTTTTTCTTTTTTTCCAGATATGCCTACATCCATAACAACAACTAGAAAAACCCCCAAACTTCTATCTTACAACACCATGTAAGTGACAGGTAATTTTGATTCCCAATTAAAACCAGAAGTTTTCTAAAACTAAAGTTTCAAGACAGTTTAGAACTTCAAGGGAGAGTCAGCAGTTAGGACTTTTTAAATCCTATGAATCAGCATAAATGCATGAGAACAGCTGTAAACAAACATAGTTAAAGAAACTCGGGGTTTGTGATGTCAGTCTTGCACTGACGGCAGTCACTTATATTTAATGATGAGCCCCCTTTTTCTAGCATACGTAGATGGTAAATAATATAACTTTGATTGCAATAATAGGACTCTCATATGAAAACATAATGGCAAAAGGTTTATTTTTAAATTCTTTTTGCTTTCATACAAAGCAAATTAAGAACAGAACAATTCTTGTACAATTCGTATTTCCTTACTTCTGAATGCCTAACATTATGAAGATCACATGTGCCCCTTTCTGAAAATGGTAAGTCTCATTACATGATGACCAACTTCTACATACTAATTATAAACATCTTAGTCTTACATATTTGCATTCGCTTTGCTTTTACAATAGTCAAGTAGGCACAAACATGACAAACATCACAAATGTATTTGTGCATATATAAAAATATACAGTGTGTGCATATGAATGAAGAACTGCAGTTATATGAGCAAGAAGCTGATCCACAATAATTACTGTGTCTACATGGAGCTCTGTTTCCTTCAATGTACCTCATACAATCTGCATTTGTCTACTTTTAACAATACTCTTAGAATGAGTTTACCAGATACCATCATGCTCGTGGTACAGAAATAATGGAAAAGAGCAGTAAGCATGATAAATACATCAGCTAATGGGTAGTAGACTGTACAGCTCTGCAGAAAGATTATTACAGGCATAATGCCATAGATTTATTTATGGCTTAAAGCAGTGCATGTCATAAGCATACATAGTTTTAGTAGGTGGAGTCATTTGGCCCAGTCTGGCAGAGCTTTCACATGGGAATGGCAAGGACTCCTCATTACCCATGAATTAATGCTTTTATTGGCAAAAATTGTCTCTTATGTGTATTTCTGAATGAGAACAATGTGAAGTAGTTTCCAGTGATTCACATAAACTCTTTTTCCTTTTGAAACACTGGCTAACAAAGTCAGTTCCTTTTTGTGTTCTGCTTCAGCTCCTCAGTCCTTCCAGCCATATAGGCCTGCACATTGAGCTCATTTGTCCACTCCAGCAAAAAGCCTCAATTCAGTGGTAAAACACAGTTAGTATTTAATACGAAGCTCCTCTCATAGCTTAGCACAGCAAGGTAATCCAAATGTACAACACTATATGTAAAACTTAAATATGCAGATACAGTTACTTGTCTTTGTGTTCAGACAGACATTAGTAATGCTGCTACAGGTCTGAAATGACGGATGTGTTTCTTCAATGAACCATGGATTTCGCATCTCTCTGGGAAGGAATGCTCACTGGCAGCTCAGTTCTCCCCAGCAAAGCAACGACTGACCCATTCAGTTCACATATCACTCAATCACCAGCTCCCCGTCTGAGAATCCCTAAGTCAGGTTTTGAGCAAATACTGTTCTCATCTGCTGCATTTCCCAAGACCACAGCACCTGGGGACATGATTGTACAGACATCAAGTAGGGTCCATGTGTCTGATTAAACTTGCATTTTCAAAAGCATTACTGTAGTCCACAGACAACGTTTCTGAAGGTTGGGGATCGGGTTATGGGATAAAGCCGTAACAGAGATATAAATAGGACCTTTTTCTACGGATGATAAATCAGAGCATTTTCAATACCATAAAGAATCCAGCCCAAGCCCTACTATCCAGTCATTAAAAACTTGTTCGAAGAACGTAGCTGCTGTGCTATCCACAAAAGCAAAAGCCACTTCTACCACTGTAAATGTCACCCTTCCCATCTATTCCTTTCTCTATGACATATATACTTCCGCAATTTTCCTTTAGCTTCTCTGATCCAATGGGTAGCTGCTACTACCCAAAAACATACAATCTAGGTAATCCCCATAGCTCCCCTCATAACCAAAAACCAACCTGTTAGAATTTACAAAGACATTACTTTAGCCTCTTGGAAAACTTCTCTTAAAACCCTCCTCCATGACTACAGAAAAACTGTCAGCTTTGACCATTAACATAACCTGATCAATACTGTTGTACCATTCTTTCCTTACATTACTCATTTGTTTGCTTGACCTAAGAAAATTTTAACAGGTAGACAAACCAAAAACTAGGCCTTCACTGATATAGTCAATAAAAACTCCTTACCTGGATAAAATGCACATAGCACTACTATAATAATTCTCTGCTGAAGGAAAACCTATTTTAACCATGCTCAATTAAAATTCATCCTTTATGATACTGCAAGATACAACACTGGCCTCACATGAAAAGTTGTGGCTTCATATCTTTAAAGACATGAGGAGGCAATATCCAAAGCTTTCCTGCAAATAAAAATCACATATCCTACGTTTTAATCCCAACAGCCACTCCCCATTCTCCATACAGGCTCTGCTCTTGGGCTTGATTCACAAGAGGAAGGATTTTAGTTGCTCAAGCCAAGCCTCAAGTGAGCTGGAGGTTCCCCCTGGAGCCAGAAAGTTCTTCAGCTTCGTTTATCCAGTTTGGAACTTAGCTATCTGGGCTCTGCACTTCCAAAACACAGTTCAGAAGGTCCTTCATCCAGGCATGCACAAGTCCACTGCACCTCCCATGGCAGAACGTGAGCTCTTCTGCTGCCAACCCCCATGATTAAAAAGACAGTGAAATCAAAGTGTCGTCTTTGACTAAAGCACAGGAATAGCTTACATTATCCTCCTCTCTGCAGTTTCTGAACCAAACAAGTCTTTGATGTATGATTTTTTTTTACTCTCGCTCTGTTTCCATGCAATGAAAATAATACATAATATTGGCTTTGCCTTAGAAATACTTCTCTTATGAAAAGCATTCCATTTGTGCTGACTTTAGTGGAAGGTGCGTGGGTGTGTCAGAAAGAAGAATGAAGTCCCAAGACACTTGTATCTCTCTGTACACTCAGAGGAACAATTCAAACTTTGTTTAAAAGCAAAAGCTCAGCTACAGACAGTGTGCAAAACATCACCATGGAATTGCCTAAATCCCAAAATCTCAAAGTCCAGACAAGCCAATTGGATCTTGTTCAGTTTGGACCTCACTTAATAGCATATTTAAGTTGAGTGTTTTGCTGAAGTGCTTTAGCTGACTATAGGTCTAGGTACTACTGTAACAAAACTAATATAATAAGTTACCATTATCTCTACGTGTTTCCTTGGAGGGCTGGAGGGGAGAGGAGGTTTGAATAGATGAAAAGAGTTTGGACACTTGTGTCCAGGGTACCATTATGCCTCAGCACCCTGGTAATCTTATCCTGTTTTCCTTTCTTACAGATTCCACAGCACCTTCGTTTCCTTCCATTTATCCTCCTCCTTCCCTCCCTCCCTTCCCCACACTCTCTCTTGGTGGCCATTAACTACACTGACAGTTTGACAGGCTGAAATAAGGAAATAAAACACTTAAACATTGTTTCCTGATGTATGCATTCATCTTCTCTGCCAAATACAGATATTGAGGAGATACTTCACTCCTCCTGTCAGCTTGCTAAATTATAGCCCAGCTCTCAGAGCAACACGACTCTCAGGTTTTGTACATTCACTTGATCCGTCTTCCTATCAGAAGGCCATGGAAGGGCCATTTCCATGTCTTTAACAGGAGCTTCTCGTATTTATACTCTTAATACCACATTTCATATGCCTGGGGTTGAATTTCTGTTAGAAACAGAATCTCATGCTTCTTCCTCTGAACATGCTCACATTATCATGACAGCTCCAGTTCTTGCTTGGATTACGACGAAACTACTTCAGGAAAAAAATAAACTAGATTGCATTAAACTTTATGTCATTCTCACAACCCATTACAGCAGCTGAGTAAACCAAACCCCAGCTTTGCTTTAACCAGGTTTATTAGACTGTTTGATTTAAGCATTTTCTCCTGGTTGACAGAAAACATGCTGCTGTAGACTAGAGGCATCCCACCCTTTACATAAAAAACATTGCTTACAGCACTGGCTTACAGGAGCCAATGTTGTTCGGCTCCCCGGGGGAAAGCTGCAGTGATACTGTCACTGCTCATTACCTCCAGTGGGTGTTGCTATGAACAAGCCTATGGGGAAAAACACAGGGAAAAATGAAAAAAAAAGAAAGTATTACAGAAGCTCACAAACATGTCCATTTCTGGAAAGTTTGTTTGATCCATACAGTGACAAACCCACAAAAGCCTGGTAAGAAACGTCTTCACCATTTACAGTCTTCCATACCAATGAGACAAGCATTTCACAGCTCATCTGCTGTGCTGGCTGCAATGCAGTAAAGTCGTCTTCCTGCAATTTCAGTAGCTCCTAAGATCTTTACAGAGTAGCAGAGTACTGTGGCCACAGCCTCTCAGGCATACCTAATGGCCAACATCCCTCACAGAGCAGACTGACCTTACATCTTCGCTACCCTGAGATGGCTGAGGAGTTGTGACAAACAGGACATTGAAATCCCAGACACGTGACATTGCCTCTCGAAAAGATGAGTGTAACAAACAAATATATCAAGAACCCAGAACACACTTTCACTTTTTTCCACCCTGGCTGATGGGAAAGGTTTCAGCTAACAGGTGGAAATGTAGGTCGGCACATCTTGAGCTTCTGAAACAAAGATCCTTCTTTACACTCCAAGGTTAAAAACTCTTGCAGAGCTTTACTGTTTTCCTTGCTTCCTGCTTTATTATTTCAGATGCCTCTAATCATGACTGAAAGAAACAATCATTGAAGCAAATAAACCTGGACTTGCTGGAGCAGCTCTAGAGGAGGGCCTCAAAGATTATCAGAGGGCTGGAGCTCCTTTCCTGTGACAACAAGCTGAAAGAGTGGGGGGCTATTTAGCCTGAAGAAAAGGAGGCTTTGGGGATACCTTAGAGTTGCATTTCGGTATCTGAAGGGGACCTACAGGAAGGCTGGGGAAGGACTGTTTAGGAGGGCTTGGAGTGATAACACAAGGGAAAGTGGTTTGAAAGCAGAGCAGGCTAGATTTAAGTTGGACATAAAGAGGAAGCTCTTTACAACGAGAATTGGAACAGGGTGCATGTGGTTAAGGCTACAGAAACTCAAGATAACATTCAATGTAGCCCTAGACAGCTTGATCTAGCTAAAGGTGCTCCTGCTGACTGCAGGAGGTATGTTAGACAAGATGACCTTTGAGGGTCCCTTCCAACCACATGCAATCTGTGAATTCCACTGACATGCAGATTTAATTAGAGGCAGGAAAAACACAAACCCCCACCTCCCACCAAACAGAAAATCAACAATAGGGATGTCTACAAGGAAAAGTCTGTGTAAGTGATGCTGCTGATATTCCACTCTCTCTAAACATTTTTTATGTTTCTAAGAGTTGCTATTAAACAGTGGAAAAGATTCAAATTCAATCACCCTAAAGAGCTAGCAGAGACTGAGTGGAAAAGTAATCCATTTACTCATCTAGAGACTGTAAAGGCTTTGCTACTGCCTTCCATTATTGACTGGCTAAGAACAGCATTTCAACTGGTTACACCCATTCCTTTAATTATCCTCCCAAGATGTATTAGTAAAAGCAGCAGCCTGTTATGTGCTGTTGTTTAACAGAGAGGTTTTGAATTTCATGAATGAAAATGAAAGAAAACATCAGTAAAGCAAGAGGAAATACAAGTTCCTTACTACTTCCTCCACACAAGCCTGTAAGAAAGCTAGTCAACCAAAAGCTGTTAACTCTTTACTGACAACATGCCTAAAAATATTTTGAATTTACTTTGTTTTCATCACTAGGAATCAAGCACTCCTGGTGCGCTGCCACAGGGCATCAGTCTTTTTCTTCTACCATTATTTCGCAGCTCTGGGAATTATAGAATCATAGAATCAACCAGCATGGAAAAGACCTCCAAGATCATCCAGTCCAACCTAGCACCCAACCATGTCCAATCAACTAGACCATGGCACTAAGTGCCTCATCCAGGCTTTTCTTCAACACCTCCAGGGACAGTGACTCCACCACCTCCCTGGGCAGCCCATTCCAATGCCAATCACTCTTTTTGTGAAGAAGTTCCTCCTAACATCCAGCCTAGACCTCCTCTGGCACAACTTGAGACTGTGTCCATTTGTTCTGTTGCTGGTTGCCTGGGAGAAGAGGCCATCCCCCACCTGGCTACAACCTCCCTTCAGGTAGTTGTAGACAGCAATGAGGTCACTCCTGAGCCTCCTCTTCTCCAGGCTAAACAACCCCAGCTCCCTCAGCCTCTCCTCATAGGGTTTATGTTCCAGGCCCCTCACCAGCTTTGTTGCCCTTCTCTGGACATGCTCCAGCACCTCAACATCTCTCTTGAATTGAGGAGCCCAGAACTGGACACAGTATTCAAGGTGTGGCCTGACCAGTGCTGAGTAAAGGGGAAGAATAACCTCCCTTGTCTTTCTGGCCACACTGTTCCTGATGCAGGCCAGGATGTCATTGGCTCTCTTGGCCACCTGGGCACACTGCTGGCTCACCTTCAGCCTCTTATCAACCACCATCCCCAGGTCCCTTTCTGCCTGGCTGCTCTCCAGCTGATCTGTCCCCAACTTGTAGCGCTACTTGGGGTTGTTGAGTAGGACCCTGCACTTAGCCTTGTTAAATCTCATCCCAATGGCCTCTGCCCATCCATCCAGCCTGTCCAGGTCCCTCTGCAGGGCTCTCTTACCCTCCAACAGATTAACACTGGCTCCTAGCTTGGCGTCATCTGCAAACTTATTGATGCTGTACTCAATACCCAGATCATCAATAAAGATGTAACCTGTATACCATAGACCAAGATTGGTTTGTAGTCAGTGAATTTTACCTAAGCCAGAAGCCACAAACACATCACAGTATCACAGTATCATCAGGGTTGGAAGAGACCTCACAGATCATCAAGTCCAACCCTTTACCACAGAGCTCAAGGCTAGACCATGGCACCAAGTGCCACGTCCAGTCCTGCCTTGAACAGCTCCAGGGATGGCGACTCCACCACCTCCCCGGGCAGCCCATTCCAGTGTCCAATGACTCTCTCAGGGAAGAACTTTCTCCTCACCTCCAGCCTAAATTTCCCCTGGCACAGCCTGAGGCTGTGTCCTCTTGTTCTGGCACTGGCCACCTGAGAGAAGAGAGCAACCTCCTCCTGGCCACAACCACCCTTCAGGTAGTTGTAGACAGCAATAAGGTCACCCCTGAGCCTCCTCTTCTCCAGGCTAACCAATCCCAGCTCCCTCAGCCTCTCCTCGTAGGGCTGTGCTCAAGGCCTCTCTCCAGCCTCGTTGCCCTTCTCTGGACACGCTCAAGCATCTCAATGTCCCTCCTAAACTGGGGGCCCAGAACTGAACACAGCACTCAAGGTGTGGTCTAACCAGTGCAGAGTACAGGGGCAGAATGACCTCCCTGCTCCTGCTGACCACACCATTCCTGATGCAGGCCAGGATGCCACTGGCTCTCTTGGCCACCTGGGCACACTGCTGGCTCATGTTCAGGCGGGTATCAATCAGCACCCCCAGATCCCTCTCTGTCTGGCTGCTCTCAGCCACTCCGACCCCAGCCTGTATCTCTGCATGGGGTTGTTGTGGCCAAAGTGCAGCACCCTGCACTTGGAGCTATTGAATGCCATCCCATTGGACTCTGCCCATCTGTCCAGGCGGTCAAGGTCCCGCTGCAGAGCCCTTCTGCCTTCCAACTCAGTCACATCTGCCCCCAGCTTAGTGTCATCTGCAAACTTGCTGATGACTGACTCCATGCCCTCATCCAGATCATCTATGAAGATGTTAAAGAGGATGGGGCCCAGCACTGATCCCTGAGGGACACCACTAGTGACAGCTGCCAGCTGGATGTGGCACCATTCACCACCACTCTCTGGGTCTGGCCCTCCAGCCAGTTCCTAACCCAGCACAGAGTGTTGCCATCCAAGCCATGGGCTGACAGCTTAGCCAGCAGTTTGCTGTGGGGGACAGTGTCAAAGGCCTTGCTGAAGTCCAGATAGACCACATCCACAGGCCTCCCCACATCCACCAAGCAGTCACCTGATCATAGAAGGAGATCAGGTTGGAGAGGCAGGATCTGCCCTTCCTAAACCCATGCTGGCTGGGCCTGAGCCCTTTGCCATCCCTTAGGTGCGCTCTTATCACCCCCAAGCTAACCTACTCCATCAGTTTCCCTGGCACTGAGGTCAGGCTGACAGGTCTGTAGTTCCCAGGTTCCTCCATCCGACCCTTCTTGTGGATGGGGACCACGTTGGCAGTTTCCAGTCTCCTGGGACCTCTCTGGTGAGCCAGGACTGCTTGAAAATGATGGAGAGCAGCTTGGCCAGCTCAGCTGCCAGCTCTCTCAGCACCCTGGTATGATTATAAAAGAGCATCCGGACTAGTATCCACAACAGCCAGAACCTTTTAATACCTATTATTCACCTTATCCAAGCACTGCATTTACAATATGGGTGAGGTAGCACTCACAGGGGTTTTGTCCTAAAGCTTTCCATTCCTCTGCATGTACCTCATGATCCTTTCATTGTAACAAATGTGATTCCTTTACTACCAAAAGAGGTCCGTGAGGCAGGTTTGGAAGCAGTGCTGTAAAGCTTGGGGCTCATCCAGAAATAAATGGCAACAATTGATAAGCCTTGGGGTGTGAAACAACAGCAACAGCATACCTACTAGGGATGCAGGTTGAGACTTCAGGTAGCAGTATATATAAATACAGAGGAAGAAAACCTGGGCATGAGCCAACAATATGTGCTTACAGCCCAGAAGGCAAATGGCTTCCTGGGCTGCATCAAAAAGAGCAGAGCCAGCAAACTGAGATATGTGAGTCTCCCACTTAACTCTACTCCAGTGAGACCTCACCTGGAGTACTGTGTCCAGCTCTGGGGTCCTCAACACAGGAAGGACATGGACCTGATGGAGTAAGTCTAGAAGAGGGTCACAAAAATGATCAGGGGGCTGGAACACCTCTCCTATGAGGACATTCTGAAGGAGCTGGGGGTGATCAGCATCAAGAGGAGAAAGCTCCAGGGACACCCAGTATCTGCCTTCCAGTACCAGAAGAGGTCTACAAGAAAGCTGCAGAGGGACTGTTTCCAAAGACCTGCAATGATAGGAGGAGGGACAATGCTTTGAAATTAAAGAAGAGGAGATTTAGATTGGATGTTAGGAACAAGTTCTTTACCATAAGGGTGGTGTAACATTGGAAGAGGTTGCCTAGGGAGGTAGTCAAGACTCCCCATCCTGGGAAATACTCAAGGTCAGGCTTGACAAGGCTCTGAGCAAGCTGATCTAGTGGAGGATGTTCCTGCTGACTGCAGGGGGGTTGGACTGGATGACCTTTGGAGGTCCCCTCCAACCCAAACCATTCCATGATTCTATGGGTATCATTCTCCAGAAGGTTACATACCTTGCTGCCACCTCCAAACATCACTGGCCAGACTTCCAGAAAGGTGTTAAAAATTCACAGTATTAATTGTAACTACCATCGTCCCCAAAATACCTGCTACAAACCCCATTCAGTTGTAGGGGGTTGGGGGGTGAAATTAAAACAAACAAACAAAAATCCGTGTTCAAAGGTGAGTCCTAAACAACAAAGCCTCTGAAACTGCAGGAGCTTAACAAGGATGCATACTTCACTTATTCCTCTCTCAATTCCTTTAACTCCTCCTTTTCGCAGCATAGGCCTGCTGTTTCTCCACTTCTCTTTTCCTTCCACTTACCTGTTCAAAGTGCTGGTCAGGAATAGAAAATAGATGCTAGGATCATTTAACTCCACCCTACTTTTTTCACATAATAAAAGCTTTGGATAGAAGAATAAAGGAAATCTTCTCCTAGGTGAAGCCTTTGAATTCTCTACTAAATCTTGGTAGAGAAGGGGATCTATTTGCAGGTTGATGCTCCTAGAGGATTTGCTACCTGGGGCAGGGTTGTCATCTCTATCACCATGAGAGCTGCCAAATCCACCCTGGACATCTTGAACAGACTCCAGCTCTGCACACTGTAGCCGGAGACAGCTGCAGATGTTTGAAACAGTTATATGACAGATAAAAATCCAGAGTCATAAAAGTGTGCATTTAAAAAAATGAAGTCTTGTGCTTGGAAGCCTCTTTTGTACCTTCTCAAATATGTAAATTAATGTGTCTGATGGAGTAATGAGAACCAGGTAGAAGATGGCACTTCCTTCTGTTGCTAGGATAATTAAAAGGGCAAGGTATTAACTAGCTTTGGAAAGAAAAGTTATATTGGTTGTTCTGGGGATTATGGTCCTGCCTTGATCCTACCTTCACTAATCATTGCATTTAGTCATTAGACACTTTGCCCATTCCCTGGAACACACGTCTGCTGATTACTGTTTACTGAGCTGCTCTTCAGCCAGGATGTGAAACACACGGACAGTGCTAAAATGCCCTTTGGAAAGGCCAGATAATGCCATTTCTGGTTTGCAATACAGGACTGAGATTCTTTCAGAGATACAGGTGTCAGCAACATCCTTATCTTTTTGCTAATGTGCTCCTTACGCACAGCAAAATGCTGCAGAAGATTTTTTTCTTGATCAATCAGTCATTCATGTACATATATTTGCTGCTTGTTTTGTAAAATACCTGAGAAAAAGCCACGTCCCCTCCAAAAAAAAAATTCCAAATTAAAAAATACATGGTGGTTACAAATGCTGGCACACTGGATAGAAAGCAGAAGCCACTGAATGATTATTGATTACACAAATAATAGTGTTATATATATATATATAAGCATCCATCTATCCAAGATGAAAAAACATGCAAGTATGCTAGATTTTATGCAATCACATGCAGATCTCAAAGCTTCTGCAAAGTTGCTTTTACAGCCTTTGTCTTGCAAACTGTAGGTGCTCCTCTTCATAACCACTGTATTGCAGAATATTAGGGATTGAAAGTGATCTCAAAAGGTCAAGTCCAAACCTCCCACTAGAGCAGGATTACCTAGACTAGGGCACATAGGAACACATCCAGGTGGGTTTGGAATGTCTCCAGAGAAGGAGACTTCACGACCTCTCTGGGCAGCCTGCTCCATGGCTCTGTCACTCTCACAGTGAAACAATTTCTCCTTATGTTCACATGGAACCTCTTCTGCTTCTCTTTGCACCCATTGCTCCTTGTCCTGTCATTCAACATCGCTGTACAGAACCTGGTTCCATCCTCCTGACACTCACTCTTCACATCTTTATAAACGTGAATGAGGTCACCCCTCAGGCTCCTCTTCCCAAAGCTGAAGAGCCTCAGCTCTCTTAGCAAGCAGGGAGATGTTCCATTGCCTTCACCATCTTTGTGGCTCTGTGCTGGTCTCTTTCAAGTAGTTCCCTGAGGTCCTTCTTGAAGTGAATGGCCCAGAACTGTACTCAGTATTCCAAATGCAGCCTCACTAGGGCAGACTAGAGGGGTAGGAGAGAATCTGTCTCGACCTACTAACCACATCCCTTCCAGTACACCTCAGGATGCCAGTGGCCTCCTTGGGCACAAGGGCACACTGCAGGCTCATGCTCACCTTTCTGCCCACCAGGACCCCCATGCCCCTTTTCTCTGTGCTGATCTCCAAAAGATCAGTCCCCAACCTATACTGGTCCACGGGGTTGTTCTTTCCCAGATGCAAGACTCTGCACTTGTCCTTGTTGCAACACGTTATTTCCAAAACTAAGCTGTTGGAGTAAATGAAGTTCCACAAGTGATGCACCTAGTATGACAGGTCTCTCTGCTACATATCTGGCAGTTCATTATACATTTTACATCATGTAACCATATCATTTACAACTTATGTTACTTTATGAACAATCCAGTTTATAAAATGCCTATTGTGTTTATACACAAGAAACCATCCAGATCCTGAACATTAAACAGTGTCAGTGGATGACAGCCAAATCTCCAAGAGCCTTGCATGCTGAACTGAAAGTGCTTCAAAAATAGAGGCAGTTGAAAGAGGAGGATTCTCTAAATTCAGATATTTGCTGATGTCGCATACTGGTGAAAGCAGCAAATCTCTAAGAAATTAAATCATTCCTCATAATAAAAAGGTATTCTTAAATTAACCTGAAAGCATGGCACCTACCCAGAAATGTTATCATTTTTAATGTTATGCTTAATTACTAACAAACTAATAGGGGAGAAAATATCCTGTGCTAGGGAGAACCCCACTGCTTTGCCTGTCTTCTGCTCTGACAGGAAAGGTAGGTCAGTGGTAAAGAATGTCTTAGTCTTATATCTGCCACCCTGGATCAACAGCTCTGGGGATAAAGAAACTCAGTAAATGAATACAGACAGATGACTGCATTCCCAAATATGCAGATTTGTCTCCAGGCTGCCTAGAGTACCTGCATACTGTTATGCACAAGCAGCATCTGCTTTCACCTAATTTGTGCAGATTAGCTACCTCCACTCTTGTGAGACATCCAGAAGCCTCCAACTCATCCCAGCTTCAGCAAATAGTGTGAAGTAGGTTTTAAAAATAAAAAGTAAAACAAAAATAGAAATCATAGCTTTTGGTTCAGCCACAAGTCATTGAAATGCAGGCTGTCATGGTGCTGATCTATTTAATAGGACCATGTCACTGCTTGGGAGAGTTGGTCCTTCTGGGGGACTGTTGCCAGTGAAGCAATGGTATGGCAGCAGCATGGGCCAGGGTGAAACGCTTTGGGAACTTAACAGCAGCACACCACTCAATTACTAGTTGCTGTGGTCAAACAGACAGTTGTTTCTGCTATGGATGTTTCCTGGTATTTTCTCTTGACAGTCTTGGTAGTGGGGCTGGTTCAAGATTTCTCAGAAGATTAGAGCTTATATGAGCACCACTCTGCCTTAGAAACTGAAATTCACTGCTGGTCATGGACGCTTTCTGTTGTAAGACTTCCACAAGAAAACTGGCCACCCATTCCCATGAACATCTTATCAGAACAGGCTTTCTCTCAAGATTTTAAATATTCTCTTTTCCCAGGCCAGAAACATTGCAAGAAAGGCTGTTCTTGCCTCATGTTAACAAGACAGTTGCTGTCTTGGCCAACATGACGCAGACTGGACCAGAGATCTCCATTAGAAAGCAAAGAACAGACACTCCCCTGTTTGGCATCTGTAACAGCTCTTATCTTTCCTGGTCAGAATTACAACATACACTTGCCTCTGGGTTGTATTAGTGAATGTATTGATCAGATTTAACACTGGCATCTTTCCTTCTGTTCCAAATGGAGCAGTGTATTTTTAAATGAAAGGTTCCAAGTTTTGTTCTTAACTTCATCTATATTTTGACCACATCACAAACATTAAAGACACTGGTTTAACCAAACAGGTTTGCCCACTTCTGGTTTTACATTGTACTTCTCTGTAGCAGAGGAGGATGCACCGTATCAGTGAAGGCTATGTTTGTGACCATCTTGCAAGACCAAACATGTATCAGATAATGCCTGTGTTTCTATTGAGGAATGGGACAAATGACAAAGCACACAAAAAAAAAGAAAAAAAAAAAAAAAAAAAAATTGATAAGCATTTCAAGTGGTGAGGACCAGAGACTGGGAAACCGAATTGATGGTCATGACTGCATCCCAACATGATCAACTGGATACTCAGCATTCTTAATGATCATATTTCTCTATCACTTTCCCTCCCTGTCACATCATTTGACATTAACATATGCTGATGATTTAAGCTACCCAGAAAATATCCCAAAAATGCAGTGCAGCTGGTACCTCTTTACAGGTAACAGTGGACTAAGTCAGAAAATAAGGGCATCCTGAAGATTGCCTGCAAATTATAGCAGAGTACTGTATGGAAGCTGAGAAACTCCTCTTATCGTATTTTATGAAGGATTAGTGATATGAATTTTAAAAAGGGCCAAAGAATTAGAATCTCAGATCACATGCCAACAGCCAGACTTAGCATGTCTAGATGCTACTCCCTCCGGACAGGTTTGCTTTCTTAAATTTGCAATATTCTTCCTTCTTCTAAAAACAAGTGATTAACACCTAGAGACTGAAGTTTACATCATCCCAGAAAACAAAAGAGAAGCATGTGCACGAGCACTGCTCCTCAGCGTGTAACTGGCACATACACATAGGCAGGCAAGTGTAAACAGACTTAACAATATCAGCTTGTATTTTAGTAGGAGACTGATTGAAAACCAATTCACAAACAAAACAAAAGAAAAAAGAAGTCTGCTAGTGATAATAACATCATTTTATCTTTGATAACTGACACAAAAAGATTTCTATGAAAGTTACAAAACAGTATTGTTATTGAGGCAATTAAAATAAAGACATGCTATGCACACTAAATGCAGTAGCTCCCAGTCCAGTTTCCTAACAGCAGCCAGATTTCAGTAGCTCAGGAGTATAAGGAATTGGATATATTGCAGTCGTGTCACAGCCTGTCCTACAGAAGGTTTTTCTGACTGTAGTCAACTAGTGGCTGCCATACACCATGAAATACACACCTTAAAAATCTGGACTGAACATGATACATATGTGAAGGTTTAATTCTTTCTTAATCAATCCCTAAAAATACAGTATTTGTCCACAGGAAACTAATTTTATTGATTTTTTAATATATATAAATAAAAGGACAGAGAAGAGTCTTGCTAATTATAAAATAAGAAACATACCATTTGCTCAACTACACTTTAGATGGTGTGACAACATTTTAAATATAATACAGCTTGAGGTGGTTATTCTGCCAATAAGGCTAGGACAAGACACGTCAACTTCTGCATATATACAGCACAGATAAGTTAACAACTGTATTTTACCCCTAAGTAAGGAAATCTTTATTTAAAATACTATTTGTTAAGCAGATATTATAATATTAGTTTCAAAATATTCCCCTTAATGAATATAAAATAACTGTAGTCATTCCACTCTTTCCAGCTGACTGATAACGAGAGTGTCTCCACACTTCTCAACTCCTTTAAGCTGAGTTTTAAGCCTTTATGGGTAACACAAAGCTGCTTTGCCCCAGCAAACTCAAAAAGAAAGAATCTTGACTCACATATTTTGATTTCTTTCCTGCTTTTCACTCCCTGCCAAGGAAGATGTTTGCTGCAGAACTGAAGGAATGCAATTTACTGTCCCCTGAGGTTGATAGGTCCAGTAGGAAAAGGAAGATTCGGTGGCACCTGTTTCCTCACCAGAGGAGCAGTGATCAGTATCAAGGCCACAGTTCTGCCTGCAGCTCACTCTCAAGCAACCTGTACCATTCACAAAGAGGAAATAGGACCAGAACAAGTATAATGTAGCATCCAAATCCTGAGCTGCTCCCTCAAATGACTGAAAAATATTTGCAAAATGTGCACTCCAGGCAAAGTATCAACATTCTTTAGCAAATCCATTTGAACTTCTTTAAACAGTTGTCCAGAGGCCTTGAGAAGAGACACCAGGCTCCCTCTCTCACTGAGAGCTACAGCACCACAACCCATTGCAAGCCACTATCACATAAAGCAAACCATCACAAAGCAGCTGATAGATTGCATCTGGCTTCTGCAAGCGGCAGCAATCCCCAGCACCCATGTACTCCTACAATATGCTTGGTTGCTGTCCTTTGGGTATTTAACCTGTAATTTGGGGAAGGAAAAAACACTATGTAGTAGATCTTCTAGATCTTCCTTGAAATATCACTATTTCCATTAAACCTTATTGCACCTTCTATTTTTCCTTTTTGTTACAGTGCATCTTCGTTTTGTCCCCGTAACAGAAAACAGCACCAACTAAGGGGCAGTAAGGTCCCACGCCCTCAGCATTAACTTGCTGCAGATGGCTGCCTGATCAGCAGAGCTCTCTTACAGCTTCTCTTTAAGGCAATCCACTTCCTCCACACACTTTCCACAGTTCTGGGTACCACTGCTCTTGCTATATTTGAAACTTTTTTGAAATCAAGGTCCTAACTCACATGTTATCTGACTTCAAAGGTCCTCACTCTGTGCTGTTATTCTTGCACTGATGTCAGCAGTTGTCTTGACTGAGAAATCAAATTATTATCATACTTTTGAAAATATTATAGGCAAGTGTGATCAACCTATAAATTACAACAATTATCAGAGTGAACAGTGGCTTAACCAATAGCATTAACAATATCTCTGAATAGTCTCATAGGATAGGGTCCAAAACCGAATTCAGTGAAAAAATTCTCATTTACATTAAAAAGTCTTTGGATTTTTATTGATCGGAGACAACAACTTAATCATTGCAATTCAAGGGAATATTTTATCATTGTTGTTACTATTCCTAACAATAACACCACAATTAAATGCAGCAAAGATTCTTCCACTAACGGTATTAAAACCAAGTAACAGGTGTAATTGAAGAAATCCAGGAATATGGTAGTCTGACATAATGATATTCTGTCAATAATCTCTCACAACACTAGAACACCATCCCAGTTATTTGCACGATTTTCTTACTCATCTTTTTTACACCAGCAAAACTGCAACAAGAAAGATGTAAAAATGTTTAAACAGTCACTTTAATAAATAAACTTATTGCTAAGCTAAAATAGCAGCTTATTTGATTACTTTTTACAGCCTGACATTGTGTTCCCATATTGTTAGTGAAAAGTTCTCCAGATAAATGAATTCAGCTGATATTTACTCCCACTTTATTCCCTGAAAAATAACTGTGATGCTTGCTGGACAACGAAAAACACATCCCAGCATATCCAAGTGAAGAATCTATCTTCTTATCTATCCTGGTTTAGTTAATGAGAAAGTAACTGTGAGTGCAAGAGGAAGAGAGACAGAGAGCTTCTCTCTCAAAAAACTGTTGCACATGGTAGGACTAATAGTACATTGTCTCACAGCCATCATTAGGCTAGCTAGTAAGTAGTACATTATCTTTGGTTTTCTTGCTTTCTCTAGGGCACAGTGGTGTAGTTACTGTTCCTCATTATCCTTGGAAGCTGTAAATTGAAGTGTAAACTCATTGTCTCTGCAGGGGTTGCAGGTTAGTAGCATACAATGTTGTTTATTCCATTTTTCTTTACTGAATTTTCTGGAACTGTATTTGTAAGAGATTTTCCTCTCCTCATTCTCACTAACCGGTGAGTGTCAGGATCAGCCCTGTAACCCCACTGAGCTGGCCAGAAAGATCATTTGCTGCATTCAAGGAACCCACATCTGTGTGGTCCCCAAAATGATGTGTGGCCACTACAGGATAGCATAATTTAAATGAGGGTGCTCCTGGGCAGTGGTGGGACAGCAGCCTGGCAGCTTCAGGCACCAGAGGAATTTATTCCATCCACTTTTATTACCTGTTGTTCCACCATTGCCTGCAGTTCCTCAATTATGGCTAGCAAGCCTACCTCAAAATCTAATGAGGGAAACATGTTCGTTCCTCCTTATGGAGCTGCAAATAAAGAAAAAAAAGAAAATATACCCTTATATAGACTTAGACACCAACTCCATGTTAAGCCTGAAGCTTCCAGTTCAGACTCTTTGCTTGCTCTTATTATTCAATATTTTTTTGTGTGCAGCTGGTGGAGAGGCACACTGAAGTACAGCATATGTAGAAATACACAGGGATGGATCATGTTTAGTGACTTGGGAAGGAGTTACAGTCCCCAAACAGTGCTACAGTCTAGGGACAGAGCAGATGGAGAGCAGCCAGGAAGAAAGGGACCTGAGGATGATGGTAGATAGGACGCTGAAGATGAGCCAGCAGTGTGCCCAGGTGGCCAAGAGAGCCAATGACACCCTGACCTGCATCAGGAACAGTGTGGCCAGTAGGACAAGGGAGGTTATTCTTCCCCTGTACTCAACACTGGTCAGGCCACACCTTGAGTGCTGTGTCCAGTTCTGGGCCCCTCAATTCAAGAGAGATGTTGAGGTGCTGGAGCATGTCCAGAGAAGGGAGACAAACCTGGTGAAGGGCCTGGAACACAAACCCTATGAGCAGAGGCTGAGGGAGCTGGGGGTGTTTAGCCTGGAGAAGAGGAGGCTCAGGAGTGACCTCATTGCTGTCTACAACTACCTGAAGGGAGGCTGTAGCCAGGTGGGGATTGGTCTCTTCTCCCAGGCAGCCAGCAACAGAATGAGGGGACAAAGTCTCAAGTTGTGCCAGGGGAGGTCTAGGCTGGATGTTAGGAGGAAGTTCTTCACAAAAAGAGTGATTTGGCATTGGAATGGGCTGCCCAGGGAGGTGATGGAGTTACTGTCCCTGGAGACGTTCAAGAAAAGATTGGATATGTCACTTGGTGCCATGGTCTAGTTGCTTGGATAGGGCTTGGTGATAGGTAGGATTGGATGATCTTGGAGGTGTCTTCCAACCTGGTTGTTTCTATGATTCTAGTTCTTCCAAGGATGATATATCCACAGTCAGAACAGCTTCTTGCTTCGTACAATTACTTCAGGGAAAGTCATGCATGGTAGCAGGACAATAAAAAGACATCTCACAGCCTTCCCTAAGATATTAGAGGAAGGAATTTGATTTTCTGGTGCAGGTGAAACATGGCATCATTAAAGGCATAACTGATTGGTGCTAATTTTGAGAAAGCCAAAAACTATAGAATCATAAAATTGTCTGGGTTGGAAGGTGCCTCCAAAGGTCATCTAGTCCAAGCACCCCCTGCACTAAGCAAGGGCATCCTCAACTACATCAGGTTGCCAGAGCCCTGTCAAGCCTCACCTTTAATATCTCCAGGGATGGGCCCTCAACTACCTCCCTGGGCAACTTGTTCCAGTGTTTGACTACCCTCATGGTAAACACCCATTTTCAATTCAATGTAACTTATCCCAAGTTATCATAAAATTCATTTCATTAATCAATCATTGATTTTAAAAAATCCATTTCATTATTGATCGTTGTTTTTGGCAGTTGAAACGGTCATACACATTTTAACAGTGCAGTCATTTTGAAAATCATTAACTTGGTGATAGTTTAGGAAGTTTTAAAAGCTGATTCCTCCAAAGAGAAACAAATGAAGTAGGTAAAAGCATTATCATTTGTCCCATTGAAACATCCAGAGGATCAACAGCACTGAGTGAACACACTGCTCTGGAAACTATTCAAAGCTCACTATAAAACTATTGTTAGAAGTGCTCTTCCTGCTTTCTCTCTACAAAAATTCATTGGGGCAGCACTACAGCAATTTTGATAACCAATCCAGCAAGTATTAGGAGTGCTACTAAATACACTGAATAAATGTTACAAAGGCCATGAAACATCAGTGTCAACCACACGGCATGAAGAAACTCTCATTACAATGCAACTGACAGCAAGTTACCCTGTATTGGCAAGCTTTAATAGCCTTCCATCTTTAGCCAAACTGATATATTATTCTTAATATTCGTAAATATTAATCCTTTGGTGGATTCACTGGACTACCTGCATTTTGTAACTTAGCACAGACCAGCTGTACTGCATTCAGCAGAAAATTGACATTGCTAGCAAGGAAGAAACATGCAACAACGATGACTCCTTCCCTAATCCTTTCCTTGTTTGGATTCAAACAAAGAGGAAAACAGCTGTGGGTCATAACAACTGGATAGATTACTGTGGGCAATGAAGAGCTCTATTATATCAAAAAACTTGTCAATATAGCTTAGTCTTGAATTAGGGTCTCATAATCAACTTGAATTCTCAGTTATGAAACTTTCTTAAATGACTCCCAAATAATTAAATCACATTCTTGTCTGGGCTGAGATGGTCAAGTATAGGAACTAATTCCCAAGTTAATTTCCATTTTTAACCACATGTATAATAGCTGCACATCATAAACTTCGCATAATACTCTCATAATTTCATGTGAAAATCAAATCATTAATGAAGTAGCCCCACGTATATATAAATCTAAAAAAGTTAGTACTCACAGAATGTTAGGGGTGGAGGAGATTCCAGTTCATGAGTTTTCTTCCCACCACCATCCTAATGAAAGGATAGGTTTTTTTACAAACCTGACAGGACTTACTATGTCCCTACTGGGAGGCCCACTTCTAAATAATACCAAAAGATTAAAATTAGTGCCTCTTCTCATGACACATCAGTACCTTCATTTCAAGAAGCATAGATCAAGTAAAACACTAGCTAAGTGAAATCATGAAAGAGACCTCCAAGATCATCCAGTCCAACCTAGCACCCAGCCGTATCCAATCAACCAGACCATGGCACTAAGTGCCTCATCCAGGCTTTTCTTGAACATCTCCAGGGACAGTAACTCCACCACCTCCCTGGGCAGCTTTGTCTCCCTTCTTTGGACACATTCCAGTACCTCAACATCTCTCCTGAATTGAGGACCCCGGAACTGGACACAGGACACAGCCTGATCAGTGCTGAGTAAAGGGGAAGAATAACCTCCATTGTCCTGATGGCCACACTATTCCTGATACAGGCTAGGAAGCCATTGGCTCTCCTGTCCACACACATATCCTGAATAGTTGAAGCTTAAGTGATACATTTTTACCAAAAAAGAAAAGCAAGCTATTACGAAGCACTTTGTTTTTTGGTCCAAATCCATTTCTGTCCAATAAGCCTTTGGTTACTAAATTATTCCAACGTAATTTTTGAAATTAGAATTGAGCTTATAAATCCTATTAAGTCTTGAAAAACATCATTCCTAGGTCCTCCTCAGCAAAATAAGTCATTGAACAGTTTAGGTTGGAAGGGAGCTTAAAGAATATGTAGTGCCACCCACTCTGCTGTTGGCAGGGACACCTTTCCCTAGACCAGGTTGCTGAAGGCCTCATTCAACCTGGCCTTAAATATCACAGCAGAGGAGGCACCCACAACCTCTCTGGGCAACCTGTTCCAGTGTCTTCCCACCCTCACTGTCTCAATCTACCTTGCTCAAGATTCAATCCATTCCTTATCTTCCTATCATTACAAGCCCTTGCAAAAAGTGCCTTCCTGGCTTTCTTTTAAGACCTCTTCAGGTACTGGAAGAACACTATAACATCACCCCAAATCTTTCTCTTCTCCAGGCTGAACAGGCTTCTCTCAGCTCATCCCCATCATTTGATTGAAGCAAAACCAAACAGAAGAAAGAAGTAGTAGAGGACAAATAACCTGAGAGAAGGACCACTACTTGTGAGTACACTACTTTGTGCAATTCTGGAGCCCCCAACACAAGAAGAACATTGAACTGTTAGAGTGAGTCCAGAGGAGGGCCACAAAGTTTAAACTGGAAGAGGGGAGATTCAAACTAGATGTTAGGCAGAAGTTCTTCACAGCAAGGGTGGTGAGACATTGGTTGCCCAGGGATGTTGTGCATGCTCCCTTCCTGGAGGTGTTCAAGGTCAGGTTGGATGAGACCTTGAGCACCCTGTTCTAGTGGGAGTTGTCTCTGATTATGGCAGGGGGTTTGAACTGGATGATCTTTGAGTTCTCTTCCAACCTAAATCATTCTATGATTCTACAAGTGTTTCCAAGAGTTATGAATGTTAAGCTCAATTACATTTTTAGTTTCCTCTTATAGGACTACAGCCACATTAAGAAAATACACATGTACATGTTAATGTTCTCAGGTCAAAGAGCATACAAATAAAAAATCCTAACCCTGCACAAGGCCATGTTACTCCTACATACTCATCATATACTAAGCAAGGTGTTCTGAGATAAGCACCATGTCAAAAAACACAGCAGGGCATCAATGCACCCAGCACAGAGAAGGTTGCATTTCCTGGATACTCTTACCATAAGTTGTGATTGAATACAGCACCTTCTTAAAGAGGCAAGCAATTTTTATTCTGCTTGAAAGTCATTAGCATCCTGTACCCAAAGCTCATCTCAATTTAAAGAACTCAAAAGTACTACAGGCTGCAAAACTCTAACACACATGACAAAAGTTGAACGAAAGACAGTTTATCAAGGAAGTCTGCTGCTTCTGCGGCAGTAAGAGGTCAATAAAATCCATCAACATATCCCAGACCACTCCAAAATCACACACTGGTGTAGTAAAAATGACTGACTTTCCTGAATGTCATAGTAAAGAAAAAGGAAAACCAAACCCCCACAGTGTACTTCTTCCTCTAGCCAACACATTGAAGGAGAAAATGAGGGTTGAAGTCACAACCAGGATATAAAGTCACAACTCCAGGAAATAAAACAAGCATCATGAAAAGTAGGTTCGTTTAACCCCCTCTGTAAGGGACAGATATAAAATCCTTCTTTGAGGGCAGGCCAACTGGATGGCTGCAAATGTTAAGCAATCACTGTTTTGCCTTGGCCACTTCGCATCAAGAAGTTCAGGTTTTCTTACAGTCCCTCAGCTCACACTATAATGGCAGGAAAGCACAGCCGCCCCCTTGGCTCCTTTCTGGCTTTTCTCCACTTGCACTCTATCCACACTGACCTATGAAACCCAGCTCCATTTAGTGGCAGCACATTTCATCCCTTTATTCAGAATTGGGCTTCAGAATTGAGCATTGGTGAAATGCTTTGGTGGCTTTCTTGTATCTCTGTGGTAAAGGGTTGGACTTGATGATCTGTGAGGTCTCTTCCAACCCTGATGATACTGTGATACTATGATACTATGATATCATTAGGGTATTAAAATCCTTAATTTCTCAAAATCTTGTAACTTCTGTGCTTTGTTCATCCAGGTCAACACTGATACCCAAACCTGACCACACCCAAAGCTGCAAAGTCACGGCAAAGTTCAAGAGACCATTGCTCCTGCTAGTGGAGGCAGATCTTTGCATACTGCTTATACAAAGAAATAAAAAATTGGGACTTCAGAGTTCTTACCCCAGCTCCATTTTCAAAATAGCTGCAGGGGAGAAAAGGAACAACCTTCTATTAAAAACACTGTTGTTAGACTGCCACAGGGCACTTCTGAGAACTGCAGCTGCAAGCCTTCAGTGTACTTTTGTGTACAGACAGCATGAGAGGCTTAAAGCCTCCAGAGTGCCCCAAGAACCCTAAACGAGAAGTGCTCTAGAAGGGTAAACCTCCTCTTCAAGTTCAACATCAAACCATACTTCTGATCTCTTTTAATTGAGAGTATTATTTCTTTCCATTACTAGTTTAGGCAATGGTTAAGAAAATATTTTTTAAAATACATATATTGCAGAAATTTGCAATTCAAATTGGTATTTTTAATCTTAAAAAGTATTTTGGTGATACGGAGTGAAAAATAGAAAGAAGAACAAGTCCCATAAATCTGTCACTTGCACACTGCATCACTCACAGCTCTCCCCAGCCCACCGAGGAGAGCCATGCAGCTTTAAAATGACTTCATTTCCATATTTACATATTTTTTAATAGGGCCATGATGAATCTCCTTCCGCTTGACTCCTATTTTGAGCTGTGATATTTTAATCTTCATTCTTGCTGCAACTTAGCAGATGAATGTGCAGTGTGACAGAGCTCAGAGGAAATAGTATAAATAAAGCAAAGTGGAGCTATGACATCTCACATTTTATAGCTTTTTTATTGTAGCCTAAGCATAAACAGAGCACAGCTGTGTTATACTTACTGCTTTGAGCACTACCCCAGCTCCAACCCCCTACTGCTTTTAAAGAGACAGACTCTGCCCCTGCCTAGGATCTTCTGGGTATAAGCAGGCATCAATAGCAGAAGCAACCCACACACACTCATTACTTCTCTTCCTTTGTTTGTCCTTTTCCTTTCTACTGACTTACCTTCCTTTCTCCTTGCCTCCCCAAGTGGCCCAGGATGTGATTCTGCAGTCCCCAGCATGTACCCATACTGAATCATAGCACCATTTAGGTTGGAAAAGACCTTTAAGTTCTTCAAGTCCAGCAATTAACCCTACTCTACCAAGTCCACCACTAAGCCACATCCCCAAGCCCTGCATCTACACAGCTTTTAAAAACATCCAAGGATGGTGACTCAACCACCTCCCTGGGCAGCCGCTTCAGCCTGACAACCGTTTCAGGAAAAACCTGCCCAGCTGCAGCTCAAAGCCATTGTCTCTTGTTCTATCACTAGTTACTTGGGAAAAGACACCAAATACCCATCTCACAATAACCTCCCTTCAGGAAATTGGGGGGTGATAATGTGTCCCCTTTAACCTCCTTCAGTGTAAAGAGCCCCGTTTCTCCATAAGGCTTGCTCTCTAGCACCAGCTTAGTTGCTGTTTTCTGGGCTTGCTCCAGAACCTTGATGTCTGTCTTGTGGTGAGGGAACCAAAACTGGACCCAATACTTTGTGTGGCCTCACCAAAGCAGAATGCTTGCCACACTATTTCTGACACAAGCCAGGAGGCTGTTTGCCTTCTTGGCCACCTGGGCACACTGCTGGCTCATGTTCAGATGGTTGTTGATCAGCGCCCCCAAGTCCCTTTCCACCACACAAGCTCTCCAGTCACTTAACCCCAAGCCTTGCATGTTGTGGCCCATGTGCAAGATCTGGCACTTGGCTTTGTTGAAGCTCATACAACAAACCCTGGCTCATTGATTGCTGTGACGAAGGGACAGGGATACAGCTTGATGCAAGCTAAGATCCGATTTTATTAGACAACATACAAGGGTATTTATACTTTTCAGAGAGTATCAGAAGGCTTAACATTTTTATCTATTGATTAGTTATTTTAGCACATGCAAGATCATCTAATCTAAGTTCCATTGGCCACATCAGCTCCCGGAGTGCAGTAGTCTCAGCATATTCATCAGGTTAGAAGGACAGGCATATTCATCAGATGGCAGGGCAGTCTTAGCATATTCATCAGATGGCAGGACAGTCTCCTTGCTTCTCCTAATCAGATCACTCTGACTCCGATAGTTTGTGCCCAAGGCTTGTGTTGCCACTGACCCTGATTGGCCATTGTTCTTCAATAACGACCTGTGTTCCCACAATTGATCAAGTCTGTCCAAGTCCCCTCTATAGAGTCTCCCTACCTTCAAGTAGAGCAACACTCACATCTGACTTGATGTAAACTTACTGAAGGTACACTCCATCTCCTCATCAAGTTTGATAAAGATGTTAAACAGAAGTGGTCCCAATACTGAGCCGTGGAGAACACCACTTGTGACTGGTTGCCATCAGAATTTGAATCCATTCACCACCACTCTTTGGGCCCAACTGTCAGAGAGTGCCTGTCCAAGCCATGAGTTTTTTTCATGAGAATGTTATGATAAAGTCTTGAAGTCCAGGTAGACAACATTAACAGCCTTTCCCTCATCCACATGAGCCATCTCATCATAGAAGGAAAGCAGGTTCACAAGCAGAACTTGCCTTTCACAAACCCATGCTGACCTGGCCTGACTGACTGGTTGTCCTCAATATGGCATGTAATGGCACTTGAGGGTGATCTGTTCCATGAACTTCCCTGGCACTGAGGTCAAACTGACAGGTCTGTAGTTCCCTGGCACTGAGGTCAAACCGACATGTCTGTACCTCCCCAGATCCTCTTCTTCATAAAGGTCTTTCTTGTAGATGGGTATTTGCTACCCTTCAATCCTCTGGGACCTCCTTCCTTAGAAAAGACTGCTGGTAAATGATGGAAAGAGGCTTGGTGACCACATCCACCAACTCCATCACTACTCTTGGGTGTAATCTGTCCAGCCCCATGGAGTTTTAAGTGGTGTAGCAGGTCACTGGCCATTTCCTTTTTGACTGTGAAGGTCTCATTCTGCCTCCTGTCCCTTGTCTTCCAGCTCAACTGGGTGTCTAGGGAACAACTTTAGCTGTACTGCTAAAGACTGAGGCAAAGAAGGCATTAAGCACCTCAGCCTTTTCCTCATAGAATCAGTCAGGGTTGGAATGGACCACAAGGATCCTCCAGTTCCACCCCCCCTGCCATGGGCAGGGACACACTACCCTAGATCAGGCTGCCCAGAGCCTCATCCAGCCTGGCCTTAAACACCTCCAGAGATGAGACCTCAACCACCTCCCTGGGCAACCCATTCCAGGATCTCACCACTCTCATGGTGAAGAACCTCCTCCTCACATCCAGTCTGAATCTCCCCACCTCCAGCTTTGCTCCTTTCCCCCTAAGTCCTGATAGCCTAAGAAGTCCCTCCCCAGCTTTGATGTAGGCCCCCTTCAGATACTGGAAGGCCACAAGAAGGTCACCTCAGAGCCTCCTCCTCTCCAGACTGAACAGACCCAATTCTTACAGTCAGTCCTCATAGCAGAAGTGCTCCAGCACCTTGTGGCCCTTCTCTGGACATGCTTCATCATCTACACATCCCTCTTGTAATGGGGGCTCCAGAACTGGATGCAGTACTCCAGGTGGGGTCTCACCAGAGTGAAGTAGAGGGGGAGAATCACCTCCCTCGACCAGCTGGCCACACTTCTCCTGGTGCAGCCCAGGCTCTGGTTGGCCCTCCAGACTTCAAGTGCATACTGCTGGCTCACATTGAGCTTCTTGTCCACCAACACCCTCAAGTCCCTCTCCTCAGGGCTGCTCTCCAGCCAGTCACTGCCCAGCCTATATTTGTGTTTGGGATTGCCTCAACACAGATGCAGGACTTTGCACTTGGTCTTGTTGAACCTCATGAGGTTGGCTTATGCCCACCTCCAGCCTGTCCAGGTCCCTCTGGATGGCATCTCTGCTCTCTAGCATGTCTGCTGCACCACACAGCTTGATGTTGTCATCCAACTTGCTGAGGTTACAGTCAATGCCACTGTCCATGCCACCAACAAAGATGTTGAACAAGACTGGTCCCAGGACTGACCTGTGAAGGACTCTGGTTGGTACTGGCCTCCACTTGAACATGAACTCATTGACAGTCACTCTTCAGGTGCAACCATCAAGACAGTTCTTTATCCATCTAGTGATCCATCCATCAAATCCATGTTTCACCAGCTTGGAGACCAGGATGTAGTGCAGGACAGTGTCAAAGGCCTTGCTCAGGTCCAGGTAAATGACATCAGTCACTCGCTCCTCATCTATTAATGTTGTGATCTGTTCATAGAAGGCCACCAGGTTTGTCAGGCAGACTTTGCCCTTGGTGAAGCCATTCTGATTGTACCCAATCACCTCTTCACTATTCTTCTGTCTCAGTAGTGCCTCCAGTGGGATCTGCTCCTTACTGGGCTCAGAGGTGAGACTGACTGGCCTGGAGTTCTCTGACTCCTCCATTTTTGAAAATGGGAGCTATGTTTCCCCTTTCACAGTCAGTGGGGACTTGACCAGACTGCCATGACTTTTGGAATATAGTAGACTCAGCCTTAGTCACTGTGTTTCCCCCTGCATCCAACAAAGGATGGTGATTCTCCCTAGTCCTCCTTTTGTTCTTAATGTACCAATAGAAACATTTGTCAGCTTTTACATCAGTAGCCAGGTTGTGTCAGTTCCTTGGCCCTCCAAATTCTCTCCCTTCACAGCCTCACTACATCTTTGTAGGCCTCATGAGACTTGACCTCTCTTCCAAAGGCCATAAACTCTTTTTGTCCCTGAGTTCCAGCCAAAGCTCTCCATTCAGCCAGGCCAGTCTTCTTCCCCACTGGCCCCTCTAACAGCACATAGGGATGGCCTGCTTTGAACCTTTAATACTTCCTCCTTGGAGTATGTCCAATCTTCCAGGAATCCTTTACCCTTGAAGATGGCCTCCCAAGGCACTCCCTGCAGCTAGAAACCTAGACATCTGCATGTTTGCATCTGGTTACTTACCTTTATGTCAGTAAGAAGGTAAAGGCACCCACTACTAGATACTGCCTGCTCCAAAATGTCCGTTTTGACCAGGTCCATCTGAGTGGACACACCAGACTCCACAGGCATTGTCTCCCCTGAAAACACTGGTCTTAGCTTTCATGCCCACTATGCTGGCAGATCTCAGCCGCATTGTACTGCTACCTACTAAAGGATGCCTTTCCTCCCTTGCTGTTATAATTTGCTCTGTTTGAGGACAGAGACACAATTTGTTAAATCAGCACTTGGATAAAAGACTTGGAACCAGCTGGAAGTACTCAAAACACTGCCATCTTTTAAAGGTGGGATTTTACAGAAAGGGCTCTCACATTTCTCATCAGTTCTTGATACTTTTTCCCCCCACAGAAATCAGTTTAAAATTATTTAAAGCATGTTAACTTTACTCCTGCCTATTTAAAAACAAATTATCATGAAGAACTCATGACAACAAAGCATCTTTTAACCTCAGGAATTTATAAGATACCACAAGATCTCATGATAACCATCCCCAGACATTCAGCAAGAAAATTACATTGGACCTGGAGCCTTTTCCTGACTGCACAAAGGTAAGGGCAAACAACACTTTCCATCAGTTTCTCCCCCACAGTACCAATAATACTGTTTATCCTTGTGGTACATGCAAAGGTTTTACAGTTTGACTCAATTCTAAAGGTCTTTCCCAACCATGATCATTCTACGAAAATGCTTCTCCCTCTCCAACCTCAATGTACAGGCACATCTAACATGCAATGCCCAAGACTTCCTTCTGCTATCCATTTAATGAACTATATCATGGCATTGCAACTGTTACGCTGAACTTGAAAATGTCATCCAGCTTTCCAAAATATAGGGCCAAGGTACATACAGAGAAGTTCTTTGCTCTATGAGAACCATGTTGCATGTCTCATCCCACTAATATCCTATTAACATCTTGAAGAGCGAGGAAAGTTTCAGCTACCACCAATGGTAACCTATGACCTGTAATCTAGTTCTTCTAGTCATCCTTTGCTCTTCCTCTACGCATCTTAGTGTCCCACTGATCTCTGAGAGGATTTACTACTGCAATGCTACCTAAAACATCTTTTACAGTTATTTTCCCCCTGTCTGGGGTTCAATACAATCTGAAATAAAGCATCAATCAATGCTTATGGCAAGCAAAACAAAGTGGTTAAAAAAAGCATATTAAAACTATGCCAGATATGCATCAACACTTATTTTTAGTTTTATATGCAACTTTCAAAAGCCACCCAGAAAGTATGCTGAAATTGTTTATATATGCAGGGAGCTGCTTAAACTAACAAGATTTCAAAGTTGGAATCCCAGATTAAGTCTGCTCAAATTCATCCCTCAACTGCTGTCTTATCAAGCCACCAACCTGATACAAAGATCTGGTTAGAAAACTGCTATTTTGTGAGATTAGTAGAATTCCTTTCTTTTTTTGCAGGCAGATTATCACTTCTTTTTAAAATAAGAACATTACCGTGCTTCATTTGTGTATTCCCTGAAATCCCCTTGAGTTTGTCCAATGCTACTCTGCCTACACAGCTTATAACTTCACAAGGAAGACAACAAGACCACACTACGCACCTGCTCTCTGACGTCTATACTGTGGGAAACCTCACATGTTTTTGAAGGAGGGCAGAGGTCACAATGAAGGAACATTCCTGCACTTATACTTAAGAGACAGTAGAGTCACTGTACTCAGAAGGCACTACTCAAAGCCATCCACACCTAACATCCTGTGGGAGAATCTTCTTGCTAACAAGACATGAATAAGCAAACCTGTGCTGCGAAGTGTCCTTGAGTCCATCTCAGACTCAGGATCCCAGGTGGCGGGTGGCAGCCCCTACACGCAGCTGCATGGCAGAGCCTGCCAGCTGCAGGGGACAGACTATACAGGTTGTTTTTATATAGACTGACTCATCCGTACCATACACATAATCTCGAGCCGATCTGTACTTTCCACACGTACCAATCTCAAACTAAGTCAGTTGTGCCTGCCTCTTCCAGGTACCATATACACCACTGTATTGCCTCAATAAAACGTACTGCTTGCAGCTAGCTCACATCGAGTCCTCTCGTCAGTACCCTGATCCTCCCGCCTCTACTGGCTTCCTGTGACCGCAACATCCTATTTGTGCACTCTTCCGAGACCTGATCTGAGGGACACTTCACCTCTTCTAATGTGTAGCAACAGGTGGGAAGCCAGGAACAGGGTCTGGGAAGCTGCTGCTCAAGGCCTACAGTGTGCTGGCAAGCCACCCCAGTGATGGTAGAAGTAAGGCTAGAATGGGAACACAAGAGACTAACTTCAGATCTGGGAGCTCAATAGAGCCCAGCAGAGCCATCAAGTGGCAGACCAATGGGCTTCCTACCACTTCCATCCATTTAGTTAAGGAGTTACTGTGTACTTCATGCTGACCACAAGACCAATCCTACTTAACAGTATAACCATCATCAAAATGTGTTCACTGAGAAGGGCCATAAATTACTTTTCCTTAGGAGAGGAAACAGGAGGAAAGATGAGAGATGAAAATAATACAGCCACAGAACAATCCATTGTCCCCATTACCTACCAACATCTACCTCCTGTTAAGTTTTTTGCTCCATTTATCCAAATTCACACATGATATTTTCTATAATAGCAGTACCACCAACTTCACTTCCAAATGAATGGCTTTTCACAGTTGCTGCAAAACCCTAAAGTTGTGAGTAGTGCCAAAACAAAAAAAAACATTTGAAAGAAATCTGTACTGGAAGTATTATTATTAAAAAACCAAAACCCCAACCAACCCATCTACAAAACAAAACACTACAGCAAGAGACACTGTAACAAAGTCTGGACATTCAGACTGCCTTAAAGCCCTTTACATCGCTCTCAGCTCCACCTGGAAAAGATTCTGGAGGTATACATAAGCACAATACCAAGCATGTTTTCAGTGAGCAAAGTGTGACAACATTATGGTACAGATTTAATGACAACTGTGGGAACTGAGCCCTCAGGTAGGATATTAAACAATTTGACAGAGAGGCTTAATTTGGAAAACTTAATCCAAGAAAAATAATCTGCAGCCACAAATTAAACCTCCTCCTTTAGAACTGGCTTAATAGGAAATTATAATGAGATAAAACCCTCCATGAGGTTTCAATTACTACTATAAACCCCTACATTCCTTTGCACAAACTTCCTGCTCCCTGTAGATTAGAAAGTTTGAGTAGCACAATCTAAAACATCTCCAAAACATTAAACAATTAAACCCGGTTATAGCACATGAAGCAATGCAACTGAACAACACAGATAGGGCAATGCCAAGGCAGCATCAATTCATTCTCAGGCTGCTGCAATACCATGCAATGATCAAGTAGCTCTCATCTACTGCTTTTGAAGGGTAAATACGGCTAAGACTCGAGTTTTCTGAGAGAACTTCTTATGCCATGAAAGACATGTCTGTTACAAGCCACTAGAACTCCCACAGATAGCTTTCAGTCAAATCAAATGGAAGAGGCTGTAGGCAGGAGCTCTGGGGTACCTGCTCTGACAAACAAAAGAGAGGTAGAAATAGGCTTTTTTTCCCTCCTTTAGCTTTCAGTCACAACAAATGAATGAAATGAACCAAAAAGAAGACCTAAACTGAGAAAACACACAAAGTAAAATTAGTAACAAGCTAACAGTGTATAGCCACTGCCTGGGGCAACATACGGCTGATGGATGATGACAGCCAACAGACAAATCCTCATTCCCTGTCTGCTAACCAAATTAGTAATCTCATCAATATCATCACTACATTCACCTTCTCAGCAGCTGCTGCTGCAGCACAACTGCTGTTAAGCTTTAGGAGGAAAGTCTGGCTTTGTCTCATAGTTTGCTGAATCCTGTGGGCAGTCACATTTTGGAAAATGCAACCTGATAAAAACTAAAACAAAAGAAACAAAAATTCTTGTTTTTATTTTCAAAAGCCTTCAGGCTGGCATATAAAACCCATGGTCCTGCATTGTGCACTTTGAAGTCCTACAAATCTACAGAACTTGCACTTGCATGGCCTTCCCAGCTGAAGTCTGATTTCAGAGACCTTAAACTTCAAGATGACATCAGGACTTCTAAGACTGAGGCCTGGCTCTATATATTCCACATTATCACTCCCTACATTTTCTTTAATTGTTTTTACAAATTAAAGGAGGATGTTTTGACACACCTTGCTTCTTCCCTCTCCCCCAGATTCAATTCCAACACTGACAAAACGAGATTGCATCATTACCTCTCATGTCCAAAATCATCAGAAACATGACCTGATCAAAACACTCCTACCCTGAAGAGCGAATTCAAACAGCACACAACACAAATCGCTGCAAATAATTTCTTGCAAACCTGCATTAGAAAGCATCTCAGCACACTCCCAAATAGCTACATCACATTTTAATAAGTACTTAAAAGCTAATTTCTTGTGCAAATAGATGTACGCCCATGTGTTCAGAGATAAACATGCTCTCCCTTTCCTCCATTCAATTCACTTATTTTCTTTCCATGACGTCTAATAATTTTTCTTAAAAGAATTGCATATAATAAGGCTGCTTGAGTTTGTTCATGTCAATGGAACCAATATCTTTCATTATTAGAAAAAGTATTTACCATTCATTTCAATTTACCAGTTTCCACTTGAAAAGATAGAAGCTGTTCCATATTTTGTTTCTGAAGCAAGCCACTGTATGTATCATGGAATCACAAAATGTTAGGGGTTGGAAGGGACCTCAAAAGATCATCCAGTCCAACTCCACCCCACCAGAGCAGGATCACTTAGAGTACGTCACACAGGAATTTATTCAGACAGCTGTCTTTATTAAACCCCAGGTAATGATGTTTTCTTCCGTAGCCAGAAGGGGAAATCCTTGCTCAAGTTGACAGCGGAGAACAGGGGCATCACCTCTGCTCACTGCTGAAGCCCAGAGCAGCTGAAGCAGTCTCCAAATACAGCTCCCACTTGCATGCTGTCTTAGGGCAGAGTCAACAGTGAGCTCTGCTTTTGCACACTGTCCATGTCCCTGGTAGACATAAAGGCAAAAAGCAGCAATAAAACACATTTTTAAACCAGATTCTAGCTCTAACACCTTGGATAGGGCTGGGTGCTAAGTTGGACTGGATGATCTTGGAGGTCTCTTCCAACCTAGTTGATTCTATGATTCTATTCTAAGTTTGCAATGTCTCCAGAAAAGGGAGACTTAACAAACAATCTGGGTAGGCTGTTCCAGGGCTCTGGCACCCTCACAGTGAAAAAGTTCCTCCGTATGTTCCCAAGGAACCTTCTCTGCTTCAGCTTGCATCCATTGCCCCTTGACCTATCATTGGATATCACTGAGCAGAGCCTGGCCCAATCATCCTGATACTTATCCTTCACATCTTCATAAATGTAAATGAGGTCACCTCTCAGACTCTTCTCCAAGCTAAAGAGACCCAGCTCCCTCAGCCTTTCCTTAGCAGGAAGATGTTCCTCTCCATTTTCATGGCTATAGTTGTGCATAGCTGTGCTATAGGTCTGTATAGAAACTTTAACTACAGGAATTCACCAAACATTCCCTAGAAAGCCTCATGAATGTGTTAAAAATTTCCCATTCACAAGAAAAAAAAGTCTTACGGTGTTGAGAGCAATAGCTGACGATTAATTCCACTGTCTCAGTCTCAATTGGATGTCAGGGATGATGTCTTCTCCTGGGGTCAGCTAAATCAACAGAATGCATTTCTTCCTGTTGGCTTCCACAGTTGACTCTATATACATTGAAAAGAAAAATCACAGTGCTCCTTTGTGCTCGAGTAAACCATGAAAATTTCTTCCATATTCTCCAGCAGCTGGCGCTGGGACACATTCCTCCAACAAATTTAGTCACTATATACATTGTATTTGTGTTCTAGTTCACTAATTCAGATGTGCAATAAAGATTTCAGAAATGAAAGCTAAATTCTAAGGATCTTCAGCTACACCAAAAGATTTCAACTACTTTAATCACAACATTCATTTTACTCTTTTGCTCCATTAAATATCTTGCTACCTAAGTAGCTGGTTACTACCTCTTCTACATGAGAAAGCAAACAAAAAGTTTTCAAACTCTTAGGTAAAATCAGATATAGATTTTTTGTACTAAATGCATTTTGCTTATTCCTCCCTAGTTTTGGGGGTTACATTTGTCTCTTTCCTTCTTATGTCCCATCCCCCCATTCCCAGTTATTGAGAAATATCACAGCAATATTCTCTTTGGCATTATAACGCTTCATAAATTCCATCACAATGAACATAATCCTTTAGTTAAGTGCCAATTAATTATTAAAAACATTCATTGAGGATTAACAATCATGAAATAGATAGTTCTATCATGTAGTTGTTAATCCTCGATAAATCTACTTGTAATAGACAGCATTTTAGTATGAGAGCTGGCCTGTTTAATCTAATGCTTTATATTTAATTAGATAATTATTACATGTTAAAAAATATATTTGTTAGGTGTAGTAACTATGTAATATACACACATCTAATAGATTAGTAATCCTTGAAAAAGGAGATTTTCTAATCATCTTTTGAATTAGCATCCAAGAGTCACTCTTGAACATGAGGGCAAATATGTTACATCCTTACATCCTCTCTGCCTACACCAACACAGGCCACAAATGTGTTAATATTCCCTGAACCACACTCTTTGGGCTCCAGGATGAGGACAGGGAGCCTGGAGAAGCTGATCTGTCCAACACTTGCCTATTCCCTTGAAACATCTGAGATCACACAGCTCCAGAAAGGAGTCCATCCTTTTATAGAATGTTTTAGTTTGAAAGGGACCTTGAATATCATCTAGTTATAATCCTCCTGCCTTGGGCTGGAACATACGAGGTTCATGAGATTCAACAAGACCAAGTGCAAGGTCCGAGCAGCCCTGAGGAGAGGGACTTGAGGGTGTTGGTGGACAAGAAGCTCAATGTGAGCCAGCAGTGTGCACTTGCAGCCTGGAGGGCCAACTAGAGCCTGGGCTGCACCAGGAGAAGTGTGGCCAGCAGGTCGAGGGAGGTGATTCTCCCCCTCTACTCCACTCTGGTGAGACCCCACCTGGAGTACTGCATCCAGTTCTGGAGCCCCTATTAAAAGAGGGATGTGTAGATGCTGAAGCATGTCCAGAGAAGGGCCACAAGGTGCTGGAGCACCTCTGCTATGAGGACTGACTGTAAGAATTGGGTCTGTTCAGTCTGGAGAGGAGGAGGCTCTGAGGTGACCTTCTTGTGGCCTTCCAGTATCTGAAGGGGGCCTACATCAAAGCTGGGGAGGGACTTCTTAGGCTATCAGGGAGTGATAGAACTTAGGGGGAAAGGAGCAAAGCTGGAGGTGGGGAGATTCAGACTGGATGTGAGGAGGAGGAAGTTGTTGAGCATGAGAGTGGTGAGAGCCTGGAATGGGTTGCCCAGGAAGGTGGTTGAGGTCTCATCCCTGGAGGTGTTTAAGGCCAGGCTGGATGAGGCTCTGGGCAGCCTGATCTAGGGTAGGGTGTCCCTGCCCATGGCAGGGGGGGTGGAACTAGATGATCCTTGTGGTTCCTTCCAATTCTGACTGATTCTATGGTTCTGTATTCCACTAGACCAGGTTGTGCAAGGCCTCCACCAACCTGGCCTGGCCTTGAACATCTCCAAGGAGGGGCAATCCACAGTCTCTGTCGGCAATCCCTTTCAGTATCTCACCACCCTCACTGGAAAGAATTTCTTCCTAATCTCCAGTCTCAATCTGCCCTCCTCAAGCTTCAATCCATTCCCTCTCATTCTATCACTACAAGTCCTTGTAAAAAGTCCCTTCCTAGATTCCTTGTTGTCTCCTTTCAGGTACAGGAAGGCTGCTCTAAGGCCTTCTTTTCTCCAGGCTGAACAACCCTAGCGCTCAGTTTCCCCACAGCAGAGGTTCTCCAGTTCTCTGATCATCTTTGTGGCTCTTTCCTAACATGAACTATGTAACATGGCCAACTTGCAGCCTTGTTTTCATGACAGAGAACTTGGTCTGGAAGGGATAAGCAAACCCCAAGAATGTAAATCTTCCTAAAAATAAAGAACTCAGAGAGGCTTCCAGCTTATATCCATCTCTACAGAGAAGCATTTCTTTTTTTTTTTTTTTTTTTTTTTTTTTTTGACAAATGAACCAAAAAAAGGCTGCAAGGAGACAGGCATATCCAGTTATTCATCAGGTACCTAACTCCAGTCAGGCACCAGCCAAAGGGAAACCAGGCATTTCCAGGACTGCTACTATGGGAGCCTCATAAATTGCACTGAGTGGCCTTTTTAAGAAACAAGCTTAAAAATATTACCACCAATGCATCAGCTGAAGCTGCAAGGGCTATCCTATGGAACAACAACAACATAAACTTACAGCCTGCACTTCTGGAATTCTATCACTCCCAGGTGACTTGTGAGATGGTGCTTTGGATGATCCTTAAAAACCTCTGTCGTCCAATTTCTATCTTTTCATTTTCCCTTTCACTTCAATGATGAGCTGATTTTAGTGTCTGCTGTCTTTCAAGAGGTGTTAGCTCTTGAACCAATGCCAGTGTATTGCAACTCAAGAATAGTAGACCTTGTTTTCTGATGGTGTAAGGTATACATCTGTAATTCTGTACATCTGTGACTGCTTACACTCCCTTCTGGAACCAAAAGTGAGGAAAAATGAAAGATGCTAGTCAGAATCAAAAAGCACAGATTTTGGCTACTATTTTAAGTTTTCTATTGACACCATAAGTGATCTGTGTTCCTTCTCTAAAATGAAGCTACAGCAGCTCAAAGTTAACTGCAGTATGTTTTTTTAAAAAGTGCCACAGAAGTCCACTTAACTTGGCAACAGCAATTATTTTTTAATGTGAAAAGGAACTGCTCAGGATTACAGGCACTGGACCTCTCATTTGATGCAAATATTCATTTTCTCCACTTCACAAACCTCCTAAATTTTAATAGTTTAACATTCAGTAATAAAAGACAGTATTAAATGATGCTGTAAGTGCCAGCATGTTCCGAATTTTCAGAATAGCAAATGTTTCAACAAGATTAAAAAGCATTCTGTCAGGGTCAGTAACTCAATTCTGCTGTTTGCCCAATGACAGGAACTAAACTGTTTCTTCTTCGATAGGACAGAAGTACTGCCCTTCCTTTATGTAAAAGGAAGGCACATATTTTTCTACATAATGGAGAACAGAACTGCACAGAAAAACACAATCCTGCTTGGTTTCTCAAAGCTCACTACAAGGCCTGATTAAGATCCAGATACTGTACTGTTGTACTGCTCAACTAAAGAAGCCACCAAGTTATCCCACAATTCCTTCTTTTTAAGATAAAATTCTAATTTGAGGGTGAAAAACCAGCAAAACCACATCCTATAACCAGTGAGTAATGTCTGCTTGAGTGGTTGTCAGCCTAACACAGCTGCCCAGAAAGTGAATTTCCCAGTACTACTCAAAGTGGAATTGATACCTAGACCTGTTGATGCACAGTGCCCTGCCTGCTCAGCTGGACAAATTCCTCTGCATGAATAGCAAGATCTGGGGAAGCATGGAAAGAACGAAGAAAGAAGGGAGTAACAGCGCTGCCAGAGCAGCTAGGGCAAGATGCTGCTCAGTGCTGTGCCCATACTGCTACTTCAGTAGACCCAGTATCCTTCACAAGGGAGATAAGAAAAACTTTTTTACCGCTGGGTGGCCTCACAGTACCCGTGCAGGGTGGGAAGCAATTGCATTAACCTCTTGAGCTTACCTGTGGTAAGCTCCACAACACCCCAGACCTCTTCCGGCACTGTCCTCCCCGCCCAGTGAGTGATCTGAGTTTTCTTAATGAGGAGGCCTTCCCCTTTCAAACATTTGTCAACACACAGAACAGTATGAATGCCTCAATCTTCCAACCACCACCAACAACAAAAAGAAAACAAACCAAAACAAACAAAACCCCCACACACACATGAAAGAAAACCCAAACCAATTAAAATCTTCCTCTCAATAAACAACCTTAAAAGAGAGATTGGAAGTCTAGGGTAGTGCTGGAATAAGCAAACTAGCCTTAGAGTTACAGCAGGGTGAGAGGAGTGAGAGGCCAATATCCTGTTCCCCACAGACCTCTATCCTCTGGCCACAGCTCCTGAAGTAAAGCTCTAGACCATAAGCATTTACTTCTACAGAAAGCCAGTCCCTACAGAGCCTTAGGGGAAAACGCTGGCCTGCAAACTCTCCTTGTTTGTGTCTTGTTGAGGCAAGTCAGAGGAACAGGTCATGCTTCCAGAAGTGGCACACCAACTCTGGGGTTCAGCAACAGCTTCTTCAGATAGCAGCATGTGGCACAGAGGTCTCATCCTGGTAGCACAGGGCCTGGAGCCACAGGGTAAGTGCTGGGCTGGGAGCTCTTCTCAGGAGCATTCCCCTTTTCATGCCACAAAGCAGGAACTGCTTTTAGCTGAGAGCATAAGGAAGGGGGAGACTACCAGTTACAGCTGTTTGAATGACTGGTAATTGCAGCTGGGGGTCCTTCATCTCATGTCACACAGAGTAGGAAAATGGGTCAGACATAATGCATTTGGTTAAGTATCTAAACTGAAAAGGTACTATTTTCTTTCAAATTATATAGTCCTTACTGGAAGGAAGGTTAGTGGTGTAAGGCTTCCTAGCCTTAAAATGTAACAGGGACATGCCCTCTGAGGGTCAGGCTTTCATTTGCTGATGTTAATTCTCAGTTGCCTGTTATTCGTCCTTCATTGTAGACTCTGTCTTAACTGGGCACGCTCCTGATTCCCTGCTATATCCAGACGGTCCATGTAAATAGTGTTTATGTTAAGGAAGTCATGTTCTGTGTGACTGGAGCACATAGAAACTGATGTTGTTGTCACTTTAGATTAAGCTCTCGTTTTAGCAAAGGAGGCAATTGGAACAGGCAGCTGAGTGGCTGAATGAAATATTCAGCTCATTTCATTTAAAGCTGTCCCCTCTCTATTGTTCAGGCTGGCAAAACTGATTAACCCTTCCTGGTGCTACCACAACAACTGCTCACTCTCTGTCTCTGCTCCTGCAGGAAACTGAGACCGTGAACAATCAGGCAGATTTCAGAGGTCAGCAAGATAACATTTGCTGATTTTGTTGGGTTCCCCCCCCCAGTTAGGGAACAAAAATTAACCTTTTGGGCTCCCACCAGTCTGTCAAGAAGAGAAACAACACAACATTTGCAAGAGTCAAGAATATTCTCCATGCTTAATGAAGACAAGCACACGGCTTCCATTAGCCATAGTTTGGCACCCAGTTCCTTGCACCTGTGAAGGTCTTGCGAACCTCAAGTGTCTTCAAGCATTTTCCAAACTCCAGCTTGTGCATAATGACATACTTCATTTTCTTGCAGAAACTGTTGACAGTAAAACATGTGTCAAAATAAATATAGTCTAGATAGCAGTGGTTAACACTGCTGTAAGTGTTCAGGTATAGCCAACACATGCAGACACTATCTGAAGCCCAAAACTTCAAACACTGCTGCTAGAGGGCTTCTCACCTACAGCTATCCCAAACCCTACTTTGTCAATGCCCGAGGTGCAGCCTTTTGTCTCAGGATACAATCTTAAACAGTTTTCCAAGATTAACTGTTACCACAGAAGAGAGAATGCTCAAGCATGCAATGCCTCATGTCCCAAAAGCAGGGAGGAGTATTACTGACTGGTCTTTGGCTTGACTTATTGCAATGCTTCTATTTATAGAAAGGCCTCATACTTTCAGCTCAAATTCCACTTGTGCCAGCAGCATCAAGTGCAGTGTCATTTGCTGCCTTCCACAGAAGGGCCTGATGCTTCAGAATGCTCAGCAGTACCAGCTCTCACCAGCAGTACCAGCTCTCACCACAGGACTTGGATTTCTTATTCCAAGATAGAATCAGAAGCAAGGCACAGAATATTCTTGTCAAAAGTATTAGCAACGGCCTTGGATGCTGTAAAGTAATACTATTATAAACTGCAATATTGAGAATAAGAGCATTTTCATTTAAAATGAGGAATTCTTTGGTATTTTAAGACAACAGCTCTAACACAGGAGACAGGTTTTCTTATAATCACAGTGACAACTGCTGCACTACTTTTTCCCTTTGGTGTGTATTTTGTACTAAATTGCCAAAAGAAAAAAGATGTATATTAAAAATAGCAGTAGTTATACAAACTACAGTCATACTGACAGACAACAACCAGAGTAATTCTGCTGTGAAGTAGCTGAAATCGTAACTTCGCTCCCAGTCACGAGACCGACTTGTACCTACATACTTGTGTCTATCTACTGCTAAGGCATTTCTCTAGGAAACAAAGGAATTGTAAAGTACTGATAAATGGATAGACCTCTTAAAACCATTTAAATATTACCTAAATGACTAATTCCAAGTAGCCTTGCAGCTCTATTTTACTGTGACATTTTACAGCATAGTTCATAAAGAACATTCTGTAACAGTTCTTCCGCTAACACACTCTACCTGTATATATAGGATAAAATTCCAGCTTCATTGCAATGATTTCAACAGAATCAAAATCCCAGCAATTGTGTGTCTGCTTTACTAGGTATCTGCATAGATATGCAGCTATCTACGGATGACTCATGAATGCAGAAAATAGTAAGGTAACATGAGAACAAACATCAAACATGGTATGTTGGACATAATTAACATACACAGTTTATTTACTAGCACTTTTTTTATTTGGCATCTTGAAGTGTATAATTGCCAGGCTCCAGTACTCTGTGTGTCTACTTCAAATTTATGGCCCAGTTCAAGAAGATCCTTGACTGCTATTTAAATACCTAAAGGTCTTAATACCTATAAATACCTTAATACATATAAAATAAACATCTGTCATAATGAAACAAAGTCCTACGTGTTATAATGAGACCTATTTCTTCAAAGGCTAACATCTCTGAACTCAGAAAGAAAGAATAAAGTACTCCTTTTAGTAATCTTTTTTTGATACTGTCCTGAATAAGGTGTCACACAGGAAGTACACAGATGTAGCCCAGCTCCTCTAATCAGTCTAAATGCGAGTGATTGTACAACCAAGTTCATCTTATGCACAAACATATTTTAGACCTATGCAGTGGGAACAGTGAAGTCCGTGACATCTGGAGTTAGACACCAGCAAATTGTAACACACACACACATCTACACATCTACTTTCAGAATCACCAGGGCTCAAAAGGCCCAGCTTCCTGATAATTTAAAATACCATGATAAAGCCCAGTTGATAAGTTACCACCCGAAACTCAGCTTTGGAAGCATTTTTGTTATATATTTCCCCCTATTTCCCACTTTTTTATTAAAAAAAACCCACAACAGACTCAAATATAACCTGTTATCCTGATATCTGACCCACCTGCATTTCCAAGAGGCTGGTATTTCACAGTGCATGATTATGGAGATGGATGGCCATTGAAGGGGGGAGGAAATAAATCCCAAAATTAAAGGTCCTGCACAGCTAGTTCAAGAAGTAGTGCTCTTCCCGCTGGGCTGGATGAGTCAGTCAGCATGCCAGCAAGGTGCTGCAAGCACCCTGCAGACAGAGGTGTTGGGTTCAGAGTAAGTGCCTCAGAGGTCCTAAGGTCTGCGGTCATTAAAAACACAGCACCTTTTGAAGGAATCAAGTTATTAACCTGCATGACCCCAGACAAATTTAAACCTGACTAACTGCAGATTTCTCAGAGGAATCAAGGCACGTGTTTGTAAATTGCCTAGATATTCAGGGTGATGAAAGATGTTACATAAATGACAGTTACTCCTATAATAGTGGTAAATGGGTCAGGAGGAAGATTTCAGGACTGATTTCAGCTGTTGTTTCCATTAAACATCAGTCAAGGTTTGTATATTGATGTCTTTCAAGGCTAAATATGATATTTACCTTTTTAAAGCTGCAAATCCAATCAGAATTAACAGTTGTTCCTCTGGTTTGAAGAAAACTTCAGAACAAGCTCTTTTAAGAAAGCTCAAATCAAAATGGTACTTATTTCTTGTATATTTAGGTACAGTCCGGGGCTGAAGATTTTAGTTTGGACTGAATTATTGTCTTATTGTTATTTAATGAATTCCTGCCAAAGAAATCCCTCAGCAGCAAATCTTCCCAAAGCAAAAATAAAAATTCACCAGGGAATGCCTAGTATTGCCACTGCTCAGGAAGGTGCTGTGAAGATATAAAATAAGCTAAACTTTTCTGAAAGAAGACAAATTGACAAAGAAAATTTCTAATTACAACTCAAGAGATATTGTGCCCTTCCAGAGCATGTCACTGTCATACACAGAGACAGGAGGACAAGCTCACTATCTGCATTCACTGATCTTAAGTATCATAGTTGTTACACTCTAACGCTCTTAGCTTCGTTATGACTGCTGCTTGGCCAAGTCCAGCAACTAGTTTCAGGGGGGCCCAAGTTCCCTTAAGAAAACTGCAGAGACCAAGTCCAATTCCAGGGGGATGGACCTGGTCATCCCAAGATATTGTAACACTGCTGTTCTGTTCTGCTTTCTGGTATCATAGCTTATGAGGCAGTGCCAGCTGATATTGCTGTCTTTTCTCCTCTCTGCCTGTCCTCCCTTCACCTGTCTCCGGGAAGAGTGGCATCCCTACCTACCTCGCGGTTTGTGTGGGGGAGATGGCTCCTAGTTGGCAGGGACTTTTGAGCTGTGTCATGTGTCCTGCCAAGGCCTTGTAGGCCTGAGATGCGGAGAGCAGCTTTGGCCTACTCTCAGGCCTGCTGTGGGTGGAAGGGATGGAGGATTCTAGATGGTTTTAGTCCAATAGACTTGGCCTAGCTTGTGGATGTACTCATTCTATCTGACTGCCTTTTGCATATATGCGCCTGCAAATAGAACCTCCCTTTTAAGCTTCCAATCAGTGTGCTGTATCTTCATTTGTACTCTTCAAAAGGACTGCCATTTCTGTTCTCTAGTCCTGGGCAGCTCATGGCCCCGAACTGGGAGACCCAGGAATCAATGACAGATTACGAAGATGCATCGCTTTCCCTCATCCCCTGCTACTCAAGAGGCAGCCCTCTTCTAATCCAGACCCTAACAACCTAGCAACAGTGTCACTTCACAAGAAGAAATAAAGTGTAATCGCTCCCAGATTTGAAGTCAAGGAAGCTATGAAAAGTAAACAGTATTAATCACTCAAAGGGCAATTTTCCAGTGTTCTGGACTGAGCCAGTGGCTCTTCATTCAGAGGTGGAGGCCTTGATTATTGGAGTCACAAACCTAACCAAAATTGAATCCGAGAAGCTCCATTCACAAGCAGAAGTGATACTCTGGACCCAGAAGCACAGTTGCCAGAGGAAAACTGGAAGCTGTTTAAAAGTAAAGGTCCAGCTCTTCGCAGATTGAAAACATCTCACACAGCTATGTCTTGCTTTACTTCTCACAGGCTATGCACACAGAGAGCACATCTTTGTTCAACACTTCCTGGTGAAGTAGTCTCCCCAAAATACCAGCAGCCTAGTTACAACCAAACATCTGGAGGGAGAAGAGGTAATGGGCGAGACATCAAAAAGCAACCTACATCCATGAAATTATAGAAATCAGTTCTGAACTCCCAGGAGACTGCTCTACAGTTAATGCTATTAGCCCCTTCAATAGGTTCCCCTCATGGTAAAATGGGAAAACAACAACCAATATTATTACACCTATACCCAAATCTGGAGTAACTCAGTGGGACATTTAACAAGAGCCTGGACTCAGCACTCCTCCTGTCACAGGAGTATGACCAGGGAGGTCATTCTGCCCCTGTACTCTGCACTGGTTAGACCACACCTTGAGTATTGTGTTCAATTCTGGGCCCCCCAGTTTAAAAGGGATGTTGAGATGCTTGAGCGTGTCCAGAGAAGGGCGACGAGGCTGGGGAGAGGCCTTGAGCACAGCCCTACGAGGAGAGGCTGAGGGAGCTGGGATTGGTTAGCCTGGAGAAGAGGAGGCTCAGGGGTGACCTTATTGCTGTCTACAACTACCTGAGGGGTGGTTGTGGCCAGGAGGAGGTTGCTCTCTTCTCTCAGGTGGTCAGCGCCAGAACAAGAGGACACAGCCTCAGGCTGTGCCAGGGGAGATTTAGGCTTGAGGTGAGGAGAAAGTTCTTCCCTGAGAGAGTCATTGGACACTGGAATGGGCTGCCCGGGGAGGTGGTGGAGTCGCCATCCCTGGGGCACTTCAAGGCAAGGTTGGACGTGGCACTTGGTGCCATGGTCTAGCCTTGAGCTCTGTGGTAAAGGGTTGGACTTGACGATCTGTGAGGTCTCTTGCAACCCTGATGATACTCTGTGATACTGTGTGGTGTGTTTTTCATGCAAAAGAGAAAGACGTGCGTCAGATAGGTGTTTCAGGCTAGCTTACACAATTTTATCAAAACCAAATCTCTGTGCTCCCAAGAGTCTGAGATCGTAGAGAGCAGTTCCAAACCTTTGTGACTACACTAATGAAGCCAGTTCTACAGAAAAATTCAGAAAAGCTTCAGTAACTTTTTGGTGTATCCAAGCCAGACATAGAGTGAACTTGAGTCAGTATTTTTGGTGGAAACTATGCAAAATACAGTGATTTCAGTCCATGTTTTGCTCTGGGGTTTGGCCTTTACTCAAACCCTTACTTCTAAGAGAGACAAAACAATGCAACATGAAACAGAATCAAGTTCTGCATAAATACTAAAAAGGAAGAGTTGGTTTTATGTAGTGCAAAGAAACACAAAAACCCCAACCAACAAACAGGTCTGGGGCTTAAAATTCACCATACATGCAATGCCTATTATAAACTTCACTGCTGCAGTCTAAGGAGAAATTTGATGTCAGGAAAAAATTACTTTTCATTTGTGAAGTCTTCAAAATTTTTAATTGAAAGGACATTGCCCAATATTATCCATTAATATTTTCAGTAGGTGCTAAGATTATAATAACATTATTTATTTAAGTTTAAACTTAGAAACACAGTTTCATATATATCTTTCTTTTGAGATGTATCCAATATCATCATCCCTGACTACAGAGAAAAAACAATGCATGCTGAATCTATAATACCATCTCCATTTGGTTTTCAGCATGGATTTTTGTCTGGTTAAATGTCTAAATTACTCCCACTTACAGGTTATCCACATATGGACTGAGAGCTGAACCCATTTGAGAATTAGCTTTTAACAGCTGACCTGGTGCCTTAGCAAGTGTTTCGCAGTCTCCTGGGAAAAAGCACATTCATGAGAAGCCTGGAATCACAAACCTCACACCAGAAGAGGCCAAGTACATTAATACTTTTCACACAGCGAGTTCAACTGCCCTACTGCTACAACACTGCTCAGTGGCCAAGTGACAGAACAGCATTCAATATTATTTGCAAAGAGAGCCATCTGCCTGCTATCACAGGAGGGCAAAATCATCTACCAGTCACTGAGAAAAGAAAGAGATGACAGAGTTTAAAATGAGAAATAAAAAGGGAAAGAGGAAAGATAGCAAAACAGCACAAGGTAACACAAAAATGAATTATTTAGAGCTGTATCTCAGCTTACTATTGGATCTATTAACATCATATCCCAAATAATTATAGGGTTTCCCCACTACTTACACACTAACTGCTCCTGCATTCTTTTAAATTACTATGTTACATAAAATGCTGTGTATTTTGAATGTCCCTGTAGTATCTGAGCAATTACATGCATTATAGTTCTGTATTTTCACATCATTGAGGAATGATGGCTTCAATTCACCACCTCTGTGCTCATGACTCCCACATCTCACTCCCAACAAATCTTCTACTTAAGCACACATTTCAGCCAGTTTTGTTTCATCTTACCACTGTAAAAACCTTTTTCAGTCTTTTGCTGAAGACCGAACAGCAGTGATTCTAGACACACTACCTTTAAACAAAGATAAATTACAAAATAGCTAATGGAATTGCTGCATATCTACAGTTTGACAGAGAATCAGAAGAGATCATAGAGTGCTTCCAGGTTCAGTATACAAGCCCCTCAATAAATGAATTAGAAAAATTATTACAGGTTTTAACAGAAAAAACAAACAAACCCAAAACACACTCCTTCCATCTGGCTGGTAAAACTATGTACCAACAAGTTTAGTTCATTATAGACCAAGATAAAATTTATATTTCCTACCTAGTAATGGCTATCAAATGGTACATAACAGCTTTAAGAGACCAACAGTAAATTAAATCACAAAAAATAGCAGTAAACATAAGCATTTGCATGGATTCTGAAGCTATTCACACTCACTTCCTTGCCCCTAGCATACACAGGCCCTAAAAGCACTAACCAGAGGTGCTGGTATTTAGCTAAATTAGTAATTTGTAACTGCAGCGCTTGCTGCTCTGATTTTCCCCAGACTTGGAGAAGTAGTCTGGGGCCACATAAAGGAGAGGAGGGTTTTGCTAGGTGGATTTGAAAGTGTTGATGGTACAGCCAACTGTTGAGACATGTGAATCAGGAGGAACTGGGAGCAGACACAAAATCAAGATGTCTATTTCCTGCAATGCTCATAGCCTCAGTCAGAGGAATAATGGCCACTCAGTAAAGATGAAATACAACCTCAGTGTAGTATTTTTTTATTTTATCAATTCATTACCACCACTGTGAAATCCCCATCACTCCATTATATGTGCTAGGGGCTCCAAGGATACATCACACACGTCTATGGCACAGTCAGGAAGTTCCCGACAATCTGATTATCCCACAGGTCTGCCACACTGTGGAATACAGTAGCAGTAGTAACCAAAACATGATTAAATAGCTGCTCAAATTTCAATTCCTGCCTAAGGAAGTCTTATTTTGTTCACTCACTAATTCTACCATGCACAGCTTGCTTAGGAGTTCACCCTGCTGTCAATCTGTAACTGTGAAGGAAGAACAGACTCAAAAAGGCTCAGAGGTTTAGTTCAAATGGGTGTAAAGAGATGTGATGGTTTAGGTGTTACCTGCCCCCCTACATTTTGGAAAATCACCCAGACTAGACTCAGCAGCTCTGGAAATTGAATGAAGCTTTATATTTACAGCTTAGCACAATATACAAGCAGATATTTGCATTATATGCAGAAATACACAAGTGAAAAGGTAATACAGAAACACAACACCCCTCCCAGAAACCTAAGCCTCCAGGAGGGGCTCACAACCACCCTTCCACCTTCTTCCCGTCCCCCTCCCTTACCCCAGATCTTGCCTTATATTCGAAGAAAGTTTGGAGGGTCAGCCAGGGGGATTAGGAAGCAGATGTATTAGTTACACAGATGGCTGGTTAGGCTAGAGAGAGAGGTGCAGCCCACAAAGACAGACAGCAACTCCCTTATCTATGTTTGTGTTCTTGTTCTTATACATCTCAGCAAGCCTATAAGTGAACTAGACATCACCACTGTTTCCTTTTCACAGCCTGTAATCTAATTCTTCTTGTCAAAACATTCTAACTAGCTTCAAACTAGCACAATCCACCCCTGTCTATTTCACTGAGTATTGCTGAGAACTATTCTGTCTAATCTAAACCAATATTTACACTAATTAATACTTCACACTTCATTCCAGCTATCTCAGATGTAGGTGATTCAAAAGCTCAGAAAACAGCAAACAGTTTGTCTCCTCACAGATGAGACGAGAACAGGGACTCCCTGGTGATGCTGGGTTCGTGCTCACGTACTGTCGACTCTCTCGTAGATTCTTTCATTAGATGCCGATAGTACCTAAAAAAGGAAAACTCCTAACAGCTTGTATTATACACTCTGAATTTAAACTCTCTCAGCTAAGGTTAGATTTCTCTGTGGCACACACTGGATTTCACCATTCTCCTGCATTACCCAGTAGGTGTGACCAGGACCTTCAGCAGAAACCACCCCTCGGACAGGTTTCCCTTCGCCCGAAGGAGAAAATTCCCAAACAGTTTTCCCTAACAGATTCTTTTCATGTACAACAGGAACTTTATCACCGTCTGCTGTTTGGACCAAATCTGATTGTGCAGGTCCTGCTCTGTTTATTGAACCCCTACTATTTACCAACCAGTTTGCTTGTGCTAAGTGCTTTTGTTGGAATAATTGCAGTTGCTCTGGGGAGCTGAAGAAGTGACAGCTATTTTTCTTGCATTGCTGCCTCCGTTTCTGCCACTCTGCAGTTCCCTGACTCTCTTCAAAATAACCAAAGTAGGTTTACCATCCCACTTGTTCATGTTCTCACCAAATTGGTCACACAGAATTATCCACAGTGACACACGTGATTGCTGATGTGTAGGTGCAATTTGTCTCCTCCTGGGCTGGAATTGCCTTGCAGGAGGTGGGCATCTGTTCCTGATGGCAGAAACATGCATCCATTCAGATGATGAAGGGATGGTATCCCTTGCCAGATTAGAAATGGAGGTTTTGATTTCCTCCTTCAGGTCTTTCATGCTATCTTTAATGCCATTCTTAATGCCATCTTTTATCTCTGTACCCAGAGGTTTAATGACAGAGATTATGGCAGAATGTGACAAGCTGTCCTCTATCTGCCTCAGCTGGTCAATGAATTCACCAACAGTGAGAAGCTTTCCATTATCACTCCTTGATAGAAACCTGCTAGCCAAGATGTTAGCATAGGATGAAGGCGCAAGTTTAATAAGTTTCTTCATGAGACTTGTTCCAAGAGGGGGTATGTCATCAGGTTCATGTGTGCCATGATCTCCATAAAGCACTTCCTTCACAGCAAATTCCTTCAGAAGCTTAATTCCCTGCTCAGTTGTGTTCCACTTCTTGGCTACCCATGGGAGATCATCTCAGGAAGGATAGCTCATAGCCACAGTCAACAGGAGAAATGTCCACAAGCTAACCTTACCTGGAGGACTTGCCAGGTATTTGTCCATTCCACTCTCCTTTGTGAGTGGCCCCAGCTGCTTTGCAGACTTGTCTCTTACCTGCAGAGCATTTGCACCAATATGGCATCTCAACAGCCAGCTTAGGATTGGCTTTCCTGATTCCCTTGAGTATTCCTTTCTAACTTCTCTGACCTCTTTGAGGGGATCACTGGAATCCTGGATGTCATCCTTCTCTTCCTGTTATTGTCCTGGTTGTTCTGGCCTAGAAACAGAACTTTCCTACGAACACTCTTAAACTCCTCAGAACCATCCTCTTTCTTGGCAGCCAATCTCACAAAGCTCTTTTCATCAGAGTACTGAGATCTAAGTATGTTGGCCAAATCTTGAAGGCTATACTTCTCCTCTTCTTTCTTTTGTGCACCAGAGGTCCCCTCCCCTAAGTCCTTAGCACAATATACAAGCAGATATTTGCAATATAGACAGTTATATGCAGAAATATACAAGTGAAAAGGTAATACAGAAACACAACACCCCTCCCAGAAACCTAAGTCTCCAGGAGGGGCTCACAACCACCCTTCCACCTTCTTCCCATCCCCCTCCCTTACCACAGATCTTGCCTTATATTCAAAGAAAGTTTGGAGGGTCGGCCAGGGGAGTTAGGAAGCAGATGTATTAGTTATACAGATGGCTGGTTAGGTTAGAGAGAGAGGCGCAGCCCATGAAGTCCAGACAGTGACTCCCATATCCATGTTTTTGTTCTTGTTCTTATACATCTCAGCAAGCCTATGAGTGAAGTAGACATCACCACTGTTTCCTTTTCACAGCCTGTAATCTATTTCTTCTGACCAAAACATTCTAGCTAGATTCAAACTAGCACAAGAGAGAATTTAAGCTTCACACATCTTATCTAAATGGTCGCAAACTCCTTCTGTAGAAAAGAGAAAGAAATATAAAACTCTCTGGAATTTCACACCATTTTTCCAGCTCTCTTGTCTGTTAAACAGACTAGACATTTTGCAGATTTCTTGGAGGACTTCCTGGCAACCAGCAGCAATCATCAGGGCAGGATGCATATGTGTGAAACTGAAATCTTAAACAAAAGAATTTTTTTGAGTGTTGAACAGTTTGAGATTTGTTACTGTGAATTCTGGAAAATAGCTATTATTTTATTTCACTGCAGCTACTTCTACCATGCCCCAACTTAGGGACAATGGTGTAGCAAAGGCTCAGGGATTACCAAATGGGTGTTTTACACAGGAAGAACTTGCACAGGTCTTTTTCTCTGGCCATCCCATTATTTCTACTACAGTGACTTTTCCTTCACTGTATGCTGTTGTGATTCAGATCTATATCAATACAACAACTCCTTTTTTTTTCCAGGCACACCCTGCTCAACAGACTTCCTGATTATAAAGTCAAACAATCTGCGGTCCATGAGGTCAAGTGAACTGCTAAAGCACAGGTGAAACAAGGAGGTGATTGGTGGTAACCAATCAAACAAGAATTAATACACTGAGCATAGGAAAAATTGTCAGTTAAAAGTCAATAAAAGGACTTCATCTGTTTGTGAATCTGTAATTGCTTAACACCTCTCTCCTCAATGTATGGCAGACACCATGAAACATGGAAGTGTGACCCTGAATCACTTTTAGTGCACTCAGCTGTTTTTATGTTGAGACATTGTGGAACTTTGCAGCTTCCACCAAACTTTTTCCTTTACAAATGATCCTGGCAACTTTGGAGCAGTTATGGTGGCATGAGGTATGGACTGGAAGTAACCTGGATCACATAAACACTCTCTTCTTTCACAGGTTGCATCACACAACTGCTGCCAGAACGCATACAAAATACTTCCCAGTGCTGCAAAATCTGCAGTGTTATCAAAGTACATTCTTGTAACATTACTTATTATAATTAATAAACTTATTAACTCATGAAGCAAGTCACCTTAAAAGCCCTGATTAATTTATGGGTTTTCATCAATAAATGTGGTCTCAGAATGCTGTTATTTATCCCACAGCAAGTTAATATCACCTCCTTTAACTACCTATAAGGTAGGTGAATTTTAGATGTACTTATATCGCACTTATGCTGAAGACAGAAAATCAGTAGAAAGTAAGCTGTTTGCAGAAAGCCACAGAGGACACTGCTGCCTGTGAGGGGCTAAGACCTCAAACCACTGTGCCCATTCTGGCTGACTGTATTTCTCCACTTCTCTTAGAAGGCACACATTAAAACAAAAACAAACAAACAAAAAATATGAAATATTAAAACTAAGTGTAATCAAAACCAGGATTTGACATAGAGAGCAGTGATCCAAAAAGGGAGAAAGCAGAAGTAACCATGAACTCAACAGAAAGAAGAAAAAGGGATGCACTACAAGAGGGTTGAGATGGAGTAACATACTACAATTATTTGAAATCCAACAACTAAATCTTACTTTGCTTTCCAGAGTAAGTTGCTGACAGAGGAAGCAAAATTCTGAAGTAGCACAGTGACACATCTGTACTCTTGATTCAAACACAAAACAGGGACCACTGAAGTCAGTGGGAGTTACAAGTGCTCAGCAGCTCCTAATGGGTACTCATTCTGCAGTAAGAAAAGTGAGGGCAGCATTTCCAGGCATAAGCACAAGCCTGAACTCAGCATCCTCAGAGAACAATAGCATTCACAGTGCAGAGATCAAGGCTTCAGAAAGGCTTCCACAGAATCATAGAATGACTTGAGTTGCAAGGGACCTTAAAAATGGCACAGTTCCAACCCCCTGCTGTGGGCAGAGATACTTCCAACTAGATCACATTGCTCAAAGCCTTGAAACACTTCTAGAGACTAGGTGTCCACAAGCTCTGGGTATCCTGTTCCAGTGTCTCACCGCAAGCATAGTAAAGAAATTCTTTGTAATGTTTAATCTAAATCTACCCTACTCTAGTTTAAAAACATTGCCTTTTGTTCTATCACCACATGTCCTTATAAAGTACCTCTCCAGCTTTCCTGTAGACCCTTTTCAGGTACTCTAAGGCCTCTATAAGGTCTCCCCAGAGACTTTTCTTCTCCAGTCTGAATGGACCCGAACTCCCCCAGCCTGTCCTCATAGGAGAGGTGCTTCATCCCTCTGACCATTTTTGTGGCCCTCATCTGGATGCTTTCCAACAGATCTATGCCTTTCTTCTGTTGGGAGACTCTGGAGCTGGACACAATACTCCAGGTAGGATCTCACAAGAGCAGAGGAGAGAGGCAGAATCACTTCCTTCAGTCTACTGGCATCACTTATTTTGATGCAGCCCAGGATATGGTTGAGATGCCAGCACATATTGCTGGTTCATGCTAGATGCTTCATCAACCAACACCCAAGAGTCCTTCTGCAGACCTGCTCTAAATCCACTCATCACCCAGCCTATATCTGTGCTTGGGATTTCCCCAACCAAAGTGTAGGACCTTGCACGTTGCCTCACTGGACTTCATGAGGCTAGTATGTGTCCACTTCTCCAGCCCATCCAAGTCCCTCTGGATGGAACCCTTCTCTCCAGTGTGTTGACCACACCATACAACTTGGTGTCACCTGCCAAGTTGCTGAGGATGCCTCAATCCCACTGTCCACATCACCGACAAAGATGTTAAACAGCATTGATCCGAGTACTGATTCCCTGAAGGACTCCACTCATCACTGGTCTCCATTTGGACCATCGATCCATTGAACCATTGATCACAGCTCTTTGAGAGCAGCCATCTAGCAAATTCCTTATCTACTGAGTGGGACACCCATCAAATTCATGTAATTCCATTGTAGAGACCAGTATGTCATGTGAGACAATGCCAAACACTTTGCACAAGTCCACAAAGATGATGTCAGTTGTTCTTCCCTTATCCACCAATGCTGTAACCCCACCATAAAAAGCCACCAGACTTGTCAGGCAGGATTTGCCCTTGGTGAAGCCATGTTGGTTATCACCAATCACCTCCTGGTTTTACATGTGCTCTAGCAGATTCTTTAGGAGGATCTACTCCATTACTCTCTGGACACTGAAGTAAGACTGGCATGATGTCTTCCTTATCTCCCTTATTAAAAATGGATGTTACGTTTCCTCTTTTCCACTGAGAGGGAACTTCACCAGACTGCAATGACTTTTCAAATATGATGGAAAGTGGCTTTGCAACTTCATCCACTATTTCCCTCAGGACCTCTGGATGGATTTCATTAGGTCCCATAGATCTGTGCATCTTCAGCATGGATGGTACAGACTCCTTAGCCAGAGCTGCACTCACCAGTCTACCATTCTACTCTAGGGGTTAGGTAGGATGTGCACCCCAGCCCTATGCAGACATGGCTACAACTTCATGTCTCACAGTGAGTCAATGGAGAGCTGCTCCTTCAAAGCAGTGGCCTCCCTGGGTGCCCTTCCAGGCCAACTGCCACACTGGCATGTGAAAGCTGCTGGTTCCTGTTGGGTCTCTCCACTCTTCCTTAGGTTTCCCTGGCTCCACAAACCCCTTGGCTGCCACAGGCTAGCTAGCATACAGCCACAGAACTTTGTTCTGCATGGACTTTGTGAGCACATTTCATCCTACAAACAAAATTTCTAGAAATATTATGCATTACAAAGGAACTAAGACTCCCACTGAACAAGGAACTTCCCATCAGCAGCCAAATCTTAAATATTACCTTTAACAACCTCAGTCACATCAAATGCTGTAAAGCCTCTGGCATATACAATAAAAGCTGTCAGGGTCTCAAACTAAAAAATGCAAATGCTAATCACTCCTTAATTCCTCTTCAAGGCCAATAACAGTCCAGTAAGTAAACTTTAATAACTAATTTAAATCAAGAAAACTATAACAAGCTGCTCAATAAATCTTTGCTAAAGGGAAAGAAGGATAAAAATAATTCATGTATATTCTCTGTGATCCTACTGTAAAAATCTCAGGAAAAATACACAAATTATTATTTTATTTAAAAGAAAGAGGAGACAAAGAGGCAATAATCATAGTTATTTGATATAATTACTCCTAAAGGAATCCATAAGAGACTAGATAATGTATAAAACCCACCACTCTTGATCTGCTACCCAAGGGGAATAAAAAACATTCTAGTAGGCAACATAGGTGAGAAAATAATGAAATTAACATCTCCAAAATGTTTTTAAAAGGATCTTCAGCATAAAGAGAATCAACAGCATAGCTTTAAGGATAGATAAATGGCTGCCTCAAGGATCTGTCTTACCTCCTCTTTTTCTTTTTTTTTTTTTTTTTTTAAGTAATACCTTAATTTGCATAGTAATAACCCAATTATTGTAAGATTAGGTGACAGAAATCTCATTATTACTGTTCCTACAAAACAGTCGATATTCCATTCAGTATCTTTTAATGTTATGCACCTTAAAACATAATTATTTCAATATATGCTCATTCATCTTTAATGCAATTTCTTTAATAATAATAAAAACGACTCTTCCTGTAATTGTAAGGGTTGAGGGTTTTTTTGTGGGTTTGTTGTTTTTTTTTAGTTGACTATATTAGTGTTAAAACAAGATTTTCCTGCTTCAGGCTGCTACAGAAACAAGCAAAGCCAACCAACTGCTCAAGGGCATGCTCCCTCCCCTCTTCCCAAGAGGGAGTCCACCAAGAGGCCTAAAGCACATATGTTAAAATACGTTACAGCAGCTCTCTCTCTCCATCTTTCCACTCCCTGCTTCTTCCCACGCTGAGAGCTGGTCATAAAACAAGCTTGCAAACAAAATCAAATATACAGTAGCATCAGGCTTCTGAGAGTTATTTGTGTTTAGGGCTTGCTGTTACAAGCAGAAGGAGAAGGGCTGTGGTTTTAGGGCTGCAGGAGGAGAAATCAGTGAGCACACAGAGGCACAGGGCTTACATGCCACAGGCTTTCTCGTCTTCAATTACAAAGATAATAAATGCTGTGAGTGGTCAGTGACCAGATTAACAGGAGAAAGGAAAGGGGAGAAGGAGATAGGGCTGGCTCCATCAGAAAAACACAACACTACTACCCATGCTCTACCTCAGGAGTACGCCAGGAACAGTGACAGGACTGGAAACAGTAGCTGTTACTTCACCAGTCACATTTATCTCAGTGTAGGCAGGGTAAGGGCAGGTAGCCTTTTACAGGCAAAACTTCTCCAACACTCCTTCAAACCCAAGAGAGGCTGGAAACAACTTGGAGCTGGTACCACCAGGTATCTGGCAGGAACCCACACAAAACTGCTTCAAGTCCAGTTCTTAGAAGCTACTGTATTTCACAGTCCCTTGCAGAGCCTGAAAGGGCCTGCAAACAGCCACTCCATTTGTGGACAGAGCTCCCCTCCCAGCCTACCCAGGGCACGTAGAGCAGCAGTGCAGGAATAGGTGGAGGCCACTCTTTGCATAAACACACAAATTCAGCTGCTTGGCTTTCAGCTCATTACTTATGCCACCATCACAAGCAGTAAATACAAGATGCAATTTCACAGGAGTTATTTACTGTTTAATTTTTGTGAAAGCCTTCTGTCACAATGGCATGAAGGAAAAGTAATTTGGCTGAGTTCCGATTTTCCAAGTCCTTCACAGTCACTGAGCCAATTCAGGAAACTGTGCCTGGGTGGAAGAATTCCAGGGGTTTTTCAGGGTTGGGAACACAGCTTGCAAATCTTGGGGTTTAAGCAACCCATCTCCAACCCCCAGTCACTATGGGGCTAAAGAGGACTGAGAGCTGGAGGGAGTGCAGAGGACGTCAGTGAAGCTGGTGAAGAGCCTAGAGAATAAATCTTGAGGAGCAACTGAAGGAGCTGGGGCTGTTTAGTTTGAAAAAGAGAAGACTGAGAGGAGACCTCATTGCTGTCTACAGCTACCTAAAAGGATGCTGTACAGAGGTTAGTGCTGGCCTCTTCTCACAGGCAAATAGTGATAGAACAGAAGGGAATAGCATCAAGTTGAGACTGGGTAGGTTTAGACTAGATACTAGGTAAATTGTTTTCACAGAAAGAGTGGTGGGCTGGTTTGAAGGTAATTTTTACTGAGAGAAATTAAATCCTTAGCTGTGAGAAGAAAAAAACAACACTAACCTCCATCATTCAGTTTTCTGCTGAGAAACACAATTAGTCAAAATATAGATAAGACAATCACTTCACACACACTGCTCAGCTCTCACTTCCGGCTGTGCCTTCTTTCTGGTGGTCTGGTCTCTTCTGGCTGACTCTGCCTTTAAGTCTCTAATCCACCTAACCTCTTTTTCCTCTAACCTCCTTGTCGTCTTTGTTTGCCATCTCACCTCAGATTTCCAGATTTATCACATGAGATATACGTGGGTTGATCTGGTTATTTCTGAAGGGAGGAGAAGAGGAACAGGGAAGGGAGTTTGGGTCAGGAGTCCTCCTGGAGACTTTGTTTCTGTGAGGAGTATTGTTTCTGTGTTACTTTTAATTTGTATATAACTGTATATATTTGTGTATATATACCTGTACATTGTGCTAAGTTGTCAATACAGCTTCTTTCCTTAATTTTCCAAACCTATGGTTTGGGTGATTTTTCAAACCATCACAAGTGGCCAGGCATTGGAATGGGCTGCTCAGGGAGGTGGTGGAGTATTTAAAAGTTGTTTGGATGAGGTACTTTGGGATATGATTTACTCCTTGTACAGCAGGGATATCAGTTGGACTTGGTCATCTTGAGGGTCTTTTCCAACCTGAGTGTTTCTGTGACTCTGAGAACTGCAGAGCTGCTTCCTTATGCTGCTGTGGATTTTACAGAAGGGGAAACATCATGTGCCAGCATACAAAAGCTGACATCAAAATGACCATCCCTGGTGCTGCCTCCCTGCCTGCGTGGAGGAAGAGCTCTCATGCAGAACCTTTTCTCTGAACATTTTCACCATTTGCCTAACAGTTCTGGTTTTGAAAAGTTTCCAATTATACCATGTCCCACAGAAAGAAAATTAAAATGACTGGTTTTACTTTGAAAAATAAAATAAAGCAGTGAACAAGCTAACATTTTTTCCTTACATTCTTATCTCCTTTCATGCCCTTAACCAGAAAACCCTGTGAATCTTAATATGAAGATTATCAACAAAGAAGAAACAGCCTTCCGTTTCACACCAAAACTTGGAGGGCTGAGTTTATACCTCCCTGACCCAGCCTGACTGAAATTGAAAACTTTTCCTCTTCCATTAATAGCTTTTCCAATTCGGCAGTTCAAAGCCACAATCCCTAACAGCCTATGCAAGGATTTGGGATCATTTTATAAATCTGTGTGGCAAATGAACATGAAAGAGAAACTCTCCTTATGGCTGGGAACTATCCTTTCAGGGGAAGATATCCTTTCAGGGGAAGAAATGTTATTAGCTTTTTAGAGAGCATTTGCAAGGGTAATTTGCACTACAGCATCTCTGTTTATTGGCCTCACAAGCAAGTGTTGAAGCTATTTGTCTCATCATATATATTCACTTTGAATAGGGACCTCATGAGAAATGCTTCCCCTGAAACAAGGAACAATGGGTTTGAAAACCAGCACTAGGAAGGGACGACTGTGGCAGTAATTTCTTTCAGCCAAGAAATAGTGAAGGTGAAGGGGGAAAGGATAGATGACAGGAAGTGGGAAAAAAAAGGGGGGGGAGGGGGAAGGAAAAGCTTCTGATTTAGTCTGTTGTAACTTTATGCAGCTATGCCAAAGCTCCAGTTTGGTCCAGCAATTTCACAGGTATTATAACTAAAGGGGAAATTGCTAGTCCTGGACACAATTTATATTTCCTTACTTCTTAAGAGTCCTCAACAAAACCCAGGGCCTCACCATGTGAGATTTTGCACAAACAGTAAAGCAACACCTTTACAATTCCCAGACAATTCACAATACAGAATTGTCATCACCTGTAAAGAACAGCAGCACAGGAGTGAGCATTTGATATGAAGAGCACAGGAGTCAGTAAAAATCTTTCCTCTCTTCAGTATGTCTTGACTCACAGAAGAAGCAAAGCTGCAGATTTCTCCTGAAAACATCAGCAGTTCTCTTGCTGTAACCTCTAAGCCACCTCCACTTGCTCTCTGGGATAGCTGAGGAAAGATATTTTATCTCTTCTATGCTTTGATACCACAAAACGCACAGTGTGGATCTCCAGTTCTGAAAGTGGCATTTCATTCTATGACTAAATAACTTCCACTTTAGGGAAGAATAAAAACCAAAACACAACAACTAGGAAACAATACCAAATTTCCAGTGAAGTTACATGTTATATTTAGTGGAAATCCAGGGAAAGTACTTTCTAAAAAAAAAAAAAAGGTAGTAAAAAGATCTCTGGCAATGTAATCAGAAATAAAAAAATCAAAAGTTGCCTTTGCATATGTTTCTAATGCTGATTCTTCCCTACAGCAGAAATTCAATTAGCAGATGACAGCTCTGCAAGGCGTTTTGCCAGTGCACATCCCTTCCCCTTCTACTGCAGCTGACGAGATTCGCGATGGGTTCAGAGCCCATTCCTCACAGGCTAAAATGATTTACTTGTTTGGTGGCTGCAACTTTTCCATCTCTCAGCTCAGCGCTGGTGCACTAAACAATTTACCCAGCAATATTACTTACTCTGACTTCTACAATTAAATGCATTTTAACTGAAAATGGCTTTTACTGGAAACTGGCTAGTTTCAGCAGCAAAATTCTCAAGCCTGGAATAACTGCATTGAAGAAAAACAGAAAAAAAACCACTTCCAAAACACTGCATAGGGCAGCAAGATGGATGCTCACCCAAGCTTTGAGTTAAACCCCCTGCTTCAGATGAGAGCCCTGAACCACAATTCCATGTCTTGCAGGAGTATGTTAACCTCTGGGCTATGAACTACACCAAAGTGGTGGTTTTCTCTGAAGGTCAGATTTGACTTCTGGGAGGGTAGGCTTTTTTTTTTTCTTCTCTTTTTTTGGAAAGCAAAATTCTTGTAAGCTTCCTTTCTCATTCTGAGTCAGAAAGACAGGATCAGGGAGTTCTTTAAAAGGTTATTGAAATGTATGATGGACCAGCATTTTCACAAATCAACACAGCAGCAAAGTCAGCATAACCCTCTTGACTCACCCAGCTTTCAGCTTGACCCAACAGACACTGAAAAGGTGTATGCTTTTGATGTTTAATTTAAACCAAGACCTGAAGCTGACCAGCAGAAGAGAGCAATTACTTTTTCCAAGATAACAAAAAAAAAAAAAAACCCAAAACCAACCAGCCAACCAACCAAATCTCCACAACAAATTTTTAAATACATTCGTGCATGCAAAGCTATAGATTCAAGTCCCATGTCCTTAGTTAAATTCTCACTGGCTCCTGAGAGATGTCTGTGATAGCTTTTCCTCACCTGTGAGGATATTTCTCTGCATAAATACTACGTACATTAAAAATAGCCAAACTCTGTTTCACTTGCATGTGACAGAATTGCCACTTGTTTACTCACAGTAGTAAAATAAGCCTCATATCATCATCTTGGGAAGCAATGTATTTTATACACAGACATTCTCACCAGTATTGACTTCAGAGATAAAGCTTGTCTCTTTTGAACTGACCCAAAAAGGAAAATATAAAAGAAACCAAAAAAAAAAAAAAAGCACAGCTAACAGTACAGGAAAGAACACACAGACTTCATCAAATAAATAAACCTTCAAATGACTACACACAGTTCTCACTGACACTTTGGTCAGTACTATGCACCACCACAAACTGAACAAAGCCAATTCTGGCAGCTTTGAACAGCAATTTAAATCCAAAGCTTACTTACAATTCATGTAAAAAGTCAGACTGAAACATCACAGCACATGACTACATTTTTAACCAAGCTACATTGTTCTAACTGTGCGAACTACTTTTTCCTACTTATCATGGCCATCACCAAGACTGGCTCTCTGGCTGCTCTGGCAGTACTTTGTAGTGTTTCCAAGTGAAGATGCTTATGATATAGATGCAGCTACCATACATGTGAGTCCATCTGCTTGCTGCCAGTGTAACATACTTGTTAGACATCCGTATATAGTTGTGACACAAACAGGCCCATATTCAGTAAGTGCTTATTAAAGTCCTTGAAGTTAGCCAGGTGTTCAAGTAATAAGCTGAATTATGGCCAAAGTTAGAATAAGTGTTGATATACAATAAATTAAAGGCTTAATAAGTAATGAATAATGAGGCCACCACAAAGCTCATTCAGCTGAATTCCAGTCATTAAGCTATAAACACACACATAATTCCTGGAGACATCTGATGTAATGGAACTCTAAGGTTAAGCAGAATGATCTTTCTCATCTATTTCAATGTGAAAATAAAATTACTGGTTTGTGAATAGAAAAGTTCTTTCAAGAGCAGAGCTGTCTGAGATGTACTCATCCACATATACAACAAAGACTTTATCTAAAAACCTGAAAAAAAAATGCCTATAACCCTGGCAGGCATGTTATGAAAAGTGTAAAAGAGTGAATAAAATCCTACATTACATATCATTTAAATCTGCAAATGACTTGGATAAAAGTCTGTCTAATCCTTCTACCATATCTCCCTTCTCAGATGGTTTGATTACAAAAAAGTAAGAAAAAACCCCTCTTCATTAAATGCCTCAAACTAAGCAGCTGATAAAGAAACCTGAGCTTTGATTACTCTGCATGCCCATGGTATTTGTAAGAAGTATTCTAATATTAACACTCTTCAGATTTAACTATTCACATGTGGCTGAAGCATTAGAAATCTAGTTCTGAACCACACAAAGATTAAGTTTGGATGCAATATATATTCCTACCAGTGTGTGGCTTACATTGTGTTCTGGGGAGTCTGCCACCACATAATGTGTCACTTTCTATAAAATGAATTCTGTGCACTATTGAAGTCATTGTCATTTCATATGACAAAAATATCAATGCTAAATGTGCCTTTAAAACATTTATCAGTGATGTGCGTCAAGAAGCAAGAGATGAGGAATATTTCATGTGAGTAAAATACAGCTAAGTTAACTTGACAAGAACATATATTCAGTTAAGAACAGAATATGTCCCTCTTGGCATGGACATCATACTGTGCAGAGTCCCACATAATTTAATTAGAGCTGCAGTATAGTATTTAACTACAGTATACTGAAACCTTTTGTAATTTCTTTTTTCAGTAGTAGGTGAAGATAAAAGATCATGCTGGAAATAAACAATGGCACAGGAGAGGAGGTTGCTCTCTTCTCTCAGGTGGCCAGCACCAGAACGAGAGGACACAGCCTCAGGCTGTGCCAGGGGAGATTTAGGCTGGAGGTGAGGAGAAAGTTCTTCCCTGAGAGAGTCATTGGACACTGGAATGGGCTGCCCGGGGAGGTGGTGGAGTCACCGTCCCTGGGGCTGTTCAAGGCAAGGCTGGACGTGGCACTTGGTGCCATGGTCTAGCCTTGAGCTCTGTGGTAAAGGGTTGGACTTGATGATCTGTGAGGTCTCTTCCTACCCTGATGATACTGTGATACTGTGATACTGTGAAAACAAAAGCTACTGTAAATCCACAGGCATTAAAAGGTGTGTGGTGGGCTTTGTCGTCTGTTTATTCAATTGTTCACCTCATCTTGGACCCAATTTCTCATGATGCCTTCTCTGAGTTACACAAGTGATACAATAAAGTCTGCTTTAATTGTGACATCCCTGTAGAAATCATTCCGTATCTTTAAAGAAAACATCATCGCTGCTTCACAAAGTCAATGTGGTAAATTCTCCCAGTCTCTAAATAGTATCTTCCACAACTTCTTCACTGTAAGTACTGCTGGCTTTATGCAGAAAATAAAAAATACTTCAAACCTTGGTCTAAATACAACAATCAAACACTCAAAAGCAGTAAAGCCACTTCCTTTATAATGTATGTGTCTCTTAGGGCTTGGGTAGGCTGCCACAAACACCAATATGCAGTCTGGTGGAGATTTTCTAAATAACATAGACCGAGTCAGGAGGTGGGAGTGAGCCTAATCTGAGTCTAACCTGAGATCTCCTTTTTCCTTTTCTCATGCTGACAGCAGGGCCAAGTATATCAGCAAGGGAGAAACTTCTCAGTCATGCAATGTATATGCTCCCACAGGAGTAGTTACTGATGCAGAGGGGAGACAGAAAGGACTTGACAAGGTGATAGGCCTATTAATCACCTGTTTCCCTGTGAGTCTGCTAGTCAACACTGACTCCTGGAGTCAGTGGATGTTCCTTCCTCTCTCTGTATAGAACAGTCACTTCATAGGATGTCTCTGCTTGCTGCTGTCTCCCAAATGAGGACTAGATACTGGCTGGGATGGTGGCCACTGCCATGGGTCACGGCTATGCCAGAGAACATACCAATGATCACCACAAACCACAGGCTGTTAGTGCTGACTCCTTGCCCTTGTCCTGCCCAGTTTGCTAGTACAGGGCCAGCTGCTGGGGCTACAGCAGCATTATTTAACTGACCAGGCCTTTAAGCTGAATGTTGTAACACTGCTTGCCCCCATACTGCACACCAGACTGCCCTGTGGTAACTGCTAAACCGTCTGTAAGCCCTGATGGTAGAAGGGCTGTTTGGCCTGGATCAAAAGCATCTCACCATGCCTTGTTCCAACAATGTGAAGGCATTGACAACAGAATACAGGGGGGCAGGATCTGAGGATCAGGGGGGCAGTCACCACTGTGATCCTTCTTTCTAAATCTCCTCCTCATTCAATCTCTTGGTCCCTGCAGAGAACCCAGCAGCCTTAGTATAGGATCTGGGAGGGGGAAGGATGCACAGAGGCTCCCTTCTATGAAGAAACCCTTTCTGTCCATACCGCCAACTGGCCGACCCTCATTGATCAGAGGGCATTGCTACAGGAGCCAAATCTCACCTAAACATAGACTTTGAGACTGCTCTACCCACTCTCTGGTCCTCTGGAGGACCATCAGGACATCTCAGATACTCCTGGTAGCTCAAGGCACAACTCCAGCCCTCTCCTAGGTCTCTGTTGTAAACTTTCACCTAAATGCACCAGCACAATCTAGTCTCCTAACACCACCTTCTCTGTTTCCTGTCTTTCCCACAATCTGGCTGCTTACCACCTTGGAAAAAATTCCAAACAAACCCCTCTCCTCTAATATAGAGAAACGGATATAGAGGAACATAATGTATTTCTGATTTCCTTCTCCAGAGATCAGGACTTTTCATTGCCTTTACATCAAAAGATAATCCTCCCACCTCCTCCTCGTAAACATGCAAGTTCTCCAGACTCTTTCTCATTACATAAAGCACATGCATAATCCTTCTCCTCCCACAGAGCATCTCAAGAAATACAATCCTCCTCCTCCCCCTCAATCACACCAAGTCTAATCCCAGTGCTTCTGACATTACCCACTAAATAGCCATCAATAACAGTAAGAAAAAATGGAATGAAGCACAAACTATGCACATGGCTGAAAGCACATCCCCACAATTGTTTATTTCAGTTTTTCACTCAGCCTTCATGTTCTTCTTCATACATGTGAGTGACAATTTGTATAGGGTTAACACTCCTGGGGACCGCACACACACACTGATACTGTATACCAGCCACGAGGCAGAGACACCATCACACTACTCGGGTTGTATCCATCCCTGTTTTGTATTTTGCTGTTTTCCCTTCCTCATCCTTTGTAAACTCCCCTACCTCCAATCCCTTTTTTCTAAGTTATTGTTAAACTTTTCCTTTTTTAACTTCCAAATCGAGTGAGATTGATTTATTGGGGTGTCCCTACCTTTTATCTCTCTCCCTGTCTTTTGGGGAAAGGAGGGGGAGGAGGGGAGGGCACTCTATAAACTCTATAAATTCTATAAATTGTCATTGGGTCTACCAAATTTATAAGAGTCTCTGGGAACTTGCATTTGAACCCAAGACACAATTATTTTTCTATACAAATTCTGTTAGCTTTTTTTTTTCTTGGTAGTGAAGGATGAGAAGGAGACTGGATGTTCTATTATCAGTGAACAAAGGACTTAGTTTTGTTTTGTTGGTGGCATTTGATGGTCATATTTTACAGATAAGTTCATGGTAAGTTCAGAGGAAAATAATTTTCAAAGAAAATCTAGCACAAAGCATTGTGGGGAATGATATGGAAAGTTGAAAAAATTATGATAAACAAAGAAAAATAAGTAAGGGCACTGAAACACTACCTCAGTATTATCACACCATTGAATTTTCTTAGGGAAAATGTTTTATGGTCTGTAGCTTCAGAAAGGGATCTTAACCTAGGCTATGGAAGCAGAATGCTGCATATATAATGTTTTTGAAACATACTTCTCTCTCTCTCTATATATATATAAATGAAAGAAAATTCTAAATATGTCTGTATGAGATAAGGCTTTCAGTACAAAATATAATACATGGAAATCCTTTCTTGAAGTTCTTTGTGGTCTTAAGAAGGTAGGAAACTTGAAACAGTAGTTACAGTAAACAGAAGTAAACAAGGTGTGAAAAATTGGGCATAGACAGAAACTAAAACTCTGAAGAAAGTGGCCTAAAAAAAGAGAGAGAAGTGATGTTTTACATGGACATGGAAAATCAATTTACAGTTACTTTAAAATCCATTTTAGAACTCAGTTGCAAATAAATAGAGGTCTATGCCCAGCATTTAGGAAAGGTAGTAAGAAAATGAAGAATAAGCAGAGAGCTGGGCACTCAGAACTTCCAGATCTAATTCCAATCTGCCTTTGTCAAGCTGGATTAGCTGTACCATCTCTTGGACAAGTTCCTTTCATAGCTAATGGGATGATAGTGTTTTCCTCTTAAGCATGCTATCAAGATGAACTAACTAAATTATACTAAGGCTACTTCACTGTCCTCCTGAAAATTTTCTGTTAAGGCTCCTTCCTAGCCTTGATGTCTGCAAAGGATATCTTGACTGCTAGGCAGCTGACATATTAAGATTCATGCTTATTATGTCTACATTAGGAAGCAATACCATGCAACAGAGGCAGACCATAGCAGTTGATATTGGGGCACTTGCATCTATATTATTTGAGGCTCAGGTTTACTATCGACTAGATTCAGCCTCATACTGAATCTTGTGTATAGTTCCCATTTGTTTCAAGGGACCAACTATTGGTTTAGATCCCTGTAATTTCATTGGTGCTCAAAGCGTCTGTGGTGTGTTTCTGGAAAGGATATTCTGCTTTATTTTCCTCTGGAGGAACCTAGTCCACCACAAACCAAAACCATTCTGCAAGCTGAGATGACATATGCTAAGTAAAAAACACCAGAGGGATTTTCTTCAAAACCTCACTAGTGGTCCAAACCAACATGCTAAGAAAGTGTAACCAATGCTGACTGTTAGGATTTTTCTTTATGCATTCTATCTCCTTATCCTGATTTTTGTTTTGTTTTGTTTTACATCTTCAAGATATAATAGAAGTTTTACATCATGTAAAGTTTTAGTGATGAAGCCATTCTACTGAAGACTGCTTCTGGTTGCAGTTTACATGGACTTATGTGCAGCTGCAAAGGCACATATTAAAGTGAAAACAGTCACTTTGCAAAGGCAGAAAGAAACATCTAGTGTTAGATATTTTAAATCAGTTTCCCCACTGTAGTGTGGAGTCTAAATTTTTGGGATAGTCACAGTCAGGTCTTAACCCATGATATGGTTCCTATCACAGTATCTTTACTCATGCAGTGAAACTATGTCGAAGAACTATCTGGCTCAGCATCTGTCATGACAGGGAGAATTCAGTTGCAACAAGCTGATGAGCCCATGTACCAAAATGAATTCACTTATCAACAAATACTACCTATTGTGGCCAGTAAAAACATAGAATGGGTTGGAAGGGACCTCTAAAGGTCTTGTAGTCTAACCGCCTCTGCACTAAGCAGGGGCATGCTCAAGTGGATCAGATTCCCCCTAGCCCTGTCTAGCCTCACCTTGAGTATCTGCAAGGATGGGGCCTCAACCGTCTCCCTGGGCAACCTGTTCCAGTGTTCCACTACCCTCATGGTCAAGAATTTGTTCCTAACATCTAATTTAAATCTACTCTCCTCTACTTTGAAGCATTGCCCCTTGTCCAAGGCCTTTGGAAACAGCCTCTCTCTATCCCTCTTGTAGACCCCCTTTGGGTACTTGAAAGGCCACTATTAAGTCTCCCCAGAGTCTCCTCTCCAGGCTGAACAACCCAAGCTCTAGGGCAACATCAGGAACATCAACAATTCATAGAGTACTTCCCTCTCTACCAAGGCAGACCACATCTTTGCATACCATCCTAACTAATGAAGAGATGCTTCTGGTGCAGAGCTGTATGTGTGTGTTTGTAGTTTGTGCTCCCTAACTCACAGCAGGCACACCCACTGCAAAGTCTTTGCTGACATGGTGGTGCTAAGCCTGAGTCAAAAGATGAGTAGCTCTTTACTCAGTAAACACGTGATAAGCAGACAGCAGTACAATGCCTTTCAGTCTTGGAAATACTATTTTTTAGTTTGTTTCAGTTTTTGCATCAAGATCTTTTGACAAATAAGAATAAATTACATTTAAACTGGATATTAAATTAGGCACTATTAAACTCCTAGGGACTCAAGAAGTCATAAAAAGCAAAGGACTTTTTGAAAGTCTTATACTTTCATGTTTCTAATCATTATTGTCTTTCTGCTTCTAAAACCAAACCAGTCTTACTCATCCTTTCTCGGGTTCTCAGAATGAAAAATCTGGCCTTGTGTGTCCAGTTATGTATTTCTCCCACCATGTATCAGACCTTCCCTCCTGTGAATTAATGATAGAGCTGAACTTTTAATGCATGGCCTTGGCTTGATATATGAGTACATTTAAGGAATGTGAGGTCACTCAAGCTAGCAAACCAGCTATCCTCCATGCAATGGAGCAAAACAAAAACTTTAAGCAAAATAATCCTCACTGTACTTGCATCAAAACATAAAATAAACTCATTTTATTTTGCCTAGCACTTTATTTTAGCACTGTTTTATTTAGCAATTTAAATACAATTTATATTTTATTTTAAAAGACATAGATAAAGCTAAATTGTATTTTAACACAGATCTATTTTAAATGTCAGCCAGAAATGCACCAGAGGAAATGTTTGGGTTTTTTTTTCCAAGTTCTGTCCTCACACAACAGTACCTACTTTATTTTTACCAGTTTGAAAATAAACACCTAAGGGAAAAAAACTCCCTTTAAATTAAAAAAAAATAATAAAACTTTGTTAATTGTGTGCTGTTAACATGTCACTTGGAACAGAGGATAAAAAGTCTTTCCATAAAGCTAACACAATACACCAAGTTTTTAATGCTGCTGTCCACGTGGCTTTAGTTAGGGGACTGTTGTATCGAGCCTGGAGAGGCATGCATGTAGTACACAAACTCCAAGATATCATTTTGTACTGGCAGTTTGAGAAAAATCAGGGTTAATCTACAAAGACTGTGGGGCAGACTAGAAGAAAGTCAGTTTTATGGGCTCTTTCTGCACTCAGGGAAGAAAAAGGAACAGCAAGAAGGGAACACCATCTTTCCACCTTCTTCAATTTACAGATAGTTGAAGTATTTCAACAGAGTGCAGAAATTCCACAGAATACATTTGCCTTAGTTTTTGCAATACTCTCCTAAGACAACAGTCAGAGCCTGCCAGTTTCCTGATAAATCAGCCACACTTGGCTAGCCCCTCTGGAGTTACCCGTTGCAATTCAAGGAGACAGTAGAAGAGGTCTAGACAACCATGCTACTCCACAGACAATGCACTGCAAAGATACATATGTAGTTATACAGACTGAGTGTTGCCAAATACTGTGATTTTATCATGAGACTCATAGCAGGCATTTCTCTCTAAAATCTGCTCTGCTTATTGGAGAATATCAGCTCAAAGTCAACAAAGAACTGGAGTTACTGTCACTGTTGCTTAAAAAAAGAACACCCTTGAAAGTGGAACTCTATCACTCAAAAGCAAGAATTTAGAGGGTTTTAAGGGCTTCTATCTTACAATTTCTAAATGATTTTGCGGCATGTTTCAACTGGTAATATTCACATAAATGGGTTAAATGTCTTTTTGCACTCTGAATTAATTTCCCTAAAATCTGTTCTCAAACTCATCAACTCACCTGAGTAATCCTATTGGTTTTAAACGGGCCTCCGTAAGTGACCAGACTAGTCTACTTCTGCACACTGCTGAGCATTACGTAGGAGGTGCTGATACTCCCACATCCCTTTAAAAAGAAGACTAGGCACTAAGATAAGTGAAAACTTCTGTTCAAATTGGCTCAAATCCTTCCCCATTTAAATTGGTGGCAGAACTCCCACTTACTTGAAAGGTCCAGGACAGGCACACTGTATTAAATAGGACAGTACAAAAGCTCTCATTACAAAACCAAAGCATGTGACACTCACCTGATTTAGAACAAAACCAAAACACATAGCCTTAGATTTACATCTCGGTGAACACTGAGTGCTACAGACTGGTGCAGAAGTTCCAGGGAATTTGGATTTTGAAACAAAAATATGTAATGGTGAGATACATTACTCATTAGTTATGAGACTTCAAGTAGGACCCTTTTACATCAGGTCTAGATTTGTTAGCATTCATATAGACAAGAATAGAATGCAATCAAACTGTAGGTTATACTTGCCACAGCAATGCTTACACTGAAGAAGGCTATGGGGTTGGTAATTTTAAAGAAAGTTTATCCTTTGCACCACTTGCCAGTTCAGAGTGCTTTAATGGTAGCTCTTCCAGCACTGAAAGAGCCACTTTAACACAACACTAGCCATAAGGTTAATGTTGCCACATAAGGCTCCAGTCCTAGCAAAGCCTCAATGCAGGGCATGTATACTTCAATTAATATACTGTCCTAGCCCATCCCAGCCCATACCAAACCCTGCCTAGAAGACAGTTACATCAGGCTGGCCCATTCCAAAACAGCCTCTCTGCTATAGTAAAATTAAACCACAGAACTGCCCTTCACAGAGCAGCATCAGTGCTTACTCAGTCCTGATGGTGTAGGAGGATGAGGCCAAACTTCTGCTTCCCAGACAAAACAGCAACACCTTTGCGCAGCATCAAATTCAGCCTTTTTTTTAAGCAATGGGGGAGCAAGCAGGCTAATGCCAGGCTGAACATTTTTCATATTTATGATGAATAAAATTATATGCTTGGAATACAACCTCCAGTATAACAGCATTAAAACCTAAATTTTTATTTGGATTATATTCATGGTAATAACAAGTAATGTAGGAGGGGTTTTTGTGACATAGGTTAAGAAGTCTGTAACCTCCAATTTGACAAGAACTCTATTATCACTCACTGGAAAATTAGACAAGATAGAATATTAAGACATCCAAAAACTGACACAAATAGAAAACTAGGTCTCTCACTTGCTCCTCTTTCTTTAAACAAGGAAGATGATTATATGCTGTTTGACATTCCATTTTCAGGGCAACTAGAGAGATGCCGGGAGTCACACTTCATTTATTCTCCCAAATGCCACCACTGAAAAAAAAAAGTGTTGGTATTTGAAGGCACCATACTCCCACAAACAGTGGTCAGAATTAACCTTGTCTTCCTGATGGTTTTATTTGTGAAGTCCTTCAGTTTATTTTCTCATGATGAAATTAAAAATACCCTCATGACTGAATGTAAGCACTTAAAGCATACACAGTACATGGTGGGCCAAAACTCCCCAGGGTGTAGCCTCACTGAACTCATTGTATTAGGCAAGTCAAGGGGAAATATGTTCTTGTAGAGATTTCCAGCCTCGAGATATTTGGATTTGCTTAAGGTTAGCATCTGAACTTTTACATAACTATTCATACTGAACCTCAAGAAATGTTGAGGTTCACAACCAACCCTAAATCTAAGAGAGAAAGACATTACTTTAACATCTCTTTCATGATTCCCAGAAAGATGTTTTGCTTTTCAACATGAATAAAACAATGTAGGTTTTTCTTCTGTCATACCAGTGAACAAAGGCATAATGTAGCACATTTTCCTTAAGCAAGCAAGCAAACAAACAAACTCCTCCATATTTTCTGTTGGAATTTTATCAATTCAAGATAAGAAAAAAGCCAAACTCAATTTATTTTTTTTACCTAGTCAAAGCTGGCACAAAAAATTAGAGTCATTAGTTGAGTTTTTAGTCTGTTCTTACTCAAGCAAAAGTCCCACTGAAATGAAGCCAACCTAACTTCAAAATCTGAATACTGTTTCATTCAGCTTTTCAGCACCAATATGAAGCTTTAGTTACAACCATCTGTCATGAGGATAATCTCATAGCACTGATGCCCATTTCTCTTAAATAAAACCTTCATAAACTTTTTATCTACCTCTGGGGTATATACACAGCTCAAAGAATATAAATGAAAAAAAATCAGTGCTTTCTCTCTCTGTGTACATGAACAGTAACAATACCTTGCACTACAGTAAAAATTCATCTGAGCTTAACTAGGCTGAAACACACGCTACAATACAGTATCTCGAAGGTGGAGATTAAGACTTGTTTTGGCATATCTTGAAAGAATGTAGGAACCAAAGGATGGCAGAGAAGGAGACAATGTTTTATTTTAGGATCTCAACACATTGTGAGGTTTCTCAAATAGCAGTTCCTTCCACTACCATTAAAATTCCACTATACATGCATTACCGACTTCTAATAAGATGAAGTTTACAATGTGCTTTCAATGGGAAAATTATAGAGGACATGGAACTGTGTCCAATAATAGAGCAAAATCATCCCTGGGAGTTCGCAGTCCTACAAATATTTCACACTGGCCTTGGTAATGTGTGACAAAAGGCTCAAAACTGGACAAAATAGAGAAGTAGGGGCTGACGACAGCCAAAATGAGCGAGCAGCACAGTCTACTGGTTGAGACATTGAACTGGATTTCTCCCCACATGGGGCTGCATAGACACTTTCTTTCTCTTGGGCCAAGCACACAAGTCAATCGGGCCAAGCTGAAGACTATACAAATCACCATGTAGTTCAAGGTGCAGTCAGAGATACTTGCACTCTGAACTGTCCAATCAGAATTCATCCTGGTCCTTACGGCCATCTTCGCACGGTGCTCTGTCCACCTGCACTGCTGGGATACATTAACTTTGTTATTTCTTTCCACACTAATCTGTCATGTCCTTTGCTGCAGCTATGTCCCTTACTAAAAAAAATGACAGCTCAGGGTCATACTAGAAATGCTAGGTTGTGTCCAATTCTGGGCTCCCTAATTCAAGATAGACAGAGGACTACAGATTCACAGAATGACAGAGGGTGGAAGGGATCTCTGCAGATCATCTAGTCCAACTTCCCTGTCAGAGCAGGTTCACCTACAGCAGGTTGCACAGGATGGCATCCAGTCGGGCTTTGAATCACTCCAGAGACTCCACCATATCTGTGGGAAGTCTGCTCCAGTGCTCCACCACCCTCAACATAAAAGAGTTCCTCCTCATGTTTAGACAGAACTTTCCATGCTCAAGAGTTTGCCCATTATGTCTTGTCCTGTCACTGGGCATCACTGAAAAAAGACCGGTCCCATCCACTTGACTACCACCCTTTAAGAATTGATACTGGGAACTACTGGAAAGAGTCCAACAGAGGGCCACAAATACATTATGGGACTGGAGTATCTCTCTTACAAAGAAAGAATGAAATACCTGGGGCTCTTTAGCTTGGAAAAGAGAAGACTGAAAGATTTTATCAATACATATAAATATCTAAAAGGTAGAGGTCAAGAGGATGGAGCCAGGCTGTTTTCAGTGGTGCTCAGTGGTAGAACACAGGAAATAGGCACAAACCAGAACACAGAAAGTTCCATCACACACAAAGAAAAACTTCTTTACTTTGAGGAGACAGAGCACTGAAAAATGACTCCTGGGTTTAGACATATCTAAGATTTTTTACTTAAGGCAGGTATTTTCAGTTACTCATTTTCTAAGACCTCGAATGACTACACTGTTTTGTTGTTTGTGGGGTTTTTTTGTTTTGTTTTTAATCTTAAAAGCCTACTTTTCATGCTCAGTGACAGCACAATACTAAGTAGTAGATCTTCTCTGGTTGATTTGGGATTTTTAAAGGAACATCATTTAAAAACAGTCCAGATACTGCTAAAGATAGGCAGTAGTAAGAAATTAATGGCATACACAGTGCTTCAATTTTAGAAGGCACTATACACTTATTGAGGATTCTGGGAATCATAGTGTCCTACCTTACTCTTCTTTTCCCATGTAATAAATTCAAGAAAAAACCCATCTGGATATTTCTACAGGCAAAAATGAGATAAGGATTTCCCCTAAAAAGTTCTCTACAATTGAAGGGAAGAAAACCAAGTGAGCCTGTTCCTCTAGTGTAAACAGGTTATCCCCTTGCTTAAAAGTGATGTATCTGTCTCTCTCCGTTGAAAGAATATATAAACCAATATATCTTATCTATTTGCCAGGATACTGACTGATGTCTCCAGGGCTGACTATCAGCTGGTTTAATTGTTTGACAGTTTTGTGCTAGGTATAGGAGAGGGGAATTTGGTAAGCAAAGTGAAGAGGGCGGGAGAAGAAAATAGGTCAGATAGCTTACAAACATGCCAAAACCGGAGACTAATAGTTCTACATTTTATTCTATAGTAAAATTAATGTTGCCCCAGCAGCATGCTACTTGGTACATCCATCTAATTTATTAAACAAACAAGAAGAAAAAGGATTTGCTGAAGATGGCATTCATGTGTATTTGCAAACTAGTTCCTCATAATTAGCAAAATTGATGATCAATAAAATTTTGCTTTTACTTTCTCTTTGTTTTGACATATAAATATGCAATATTATATATGAACTAGAATAAAATCTGCTAAATTGATTATGAAACTATCACTCTGATTTTTAATGTTTTGTGACAGCATTTTCTCTTTTGTTGGTTCCATTAGATAGCAAAATGAGAGGGCAAAACAGGAGGAGATCTGCACAGTTTCACCCACCAGCATTCTACATTAAAACCCGCAATGTGTGCACAGCTCAGGCTGCATGTCCACACACGGCAAAGCAAACAGTGTAAAAAACACGAAAGGAGAGAAAACATTGGACAATTCTGAACAAAGGCAATCTCAAGCACAAAAACTGGAGATTTTTTTTTTAAAGGTCTTCGCAATACATGCTCAAAATGGGGGCAAAGTGAAAAGGGTTCCTCAGAAACATGGACTCAAAGCCTTCAGACATTAAAGACTCATGTTACAGGCTAACACTGGAAACTTCCTCAAATCTCGACTCTCTAAAAGCTCAAATTATTTTTTTTTGTTGTCAGTGGGAATGAAGTTTACTTGGGCAACCAGGCTGTCCAATTCACTGCAGGAATTTGAAACCTTTAGTGGGTTTGTGGACGCAGTTCTGCAGAACAGGGCCTTTGGAGCTGTGTTTATAAGAAAAGATGGAGGTAAACAGCCCTGCTGCAGCAGTGAGAGTCCTGCAGAGAGGAAATTCAACAAGAGATGCATTATGCTATTAACAATAAGAAAACAACTCTATGATACCCTTGTATTTTTAGTATTTATATTGGCTTGGTGCCCAAAATCCCCACTAAGTCCTCATTTATCTTAAAATCTGACTGAACCGTACAGACTGAATCAAGAGGCTACAAGTAAAATAGGTTTTTCTCTAAAAATACTATTTCTGACATTTACATTTTTTTTTCATTGCCACATTTTTGCCTCCCAGGCACAGTGGACAAGAGTGTTCAGTTTAAGATTTCCAATTTTTTTTTTATATGCTGCAACAATGACAGCATACTCACATGATGACAGTAGCCAAAATATCAGTGCTGATTCATAGCTGCATGAAACTCACTCTTCAGTTCATGAAGTTATTCTCTTTTTGCTAAGTTTGAGGTCTACTGGAGTTTAAAAACTCAAAGTGGAAAAACTAACAGCATGTTATCTATTCTGGGGATGAACTGGAAGGGAAAAAAATAGTTCCACAGCTTTTCCCCCAAACAGTAACACATTTGGTTTTATTTATAACTCTCACCTATTTTGGAAGTTTTTCTGAACCTGGCCTGACATTCAAATTGGTAACTCATCTTAAAACTAGAGGTGACTCCTCTCCTTTTATGCATCCAGACAAACACTTTGAGAAGGCTACTACAAAACAAAGATATTATTAGCACACTATGAACACATGAATGCCACAATTACAAAACTCTAAAAGGGACAGGAAAATAGACAATATCTACTATGAACTGCTTCTGCTAAACAGCAAACCGAAAAAGCACAATATAAAGTCAGTGCTGGAGATTAGAAAGGGCTCTGAAAACTGCAGTATGACTTTGGCATGGGTGACAGTATTGTGAACACTTTCAAGGAGGTCCCATCAGACCTTGGCGCTAACAATCCTCTTTCAAATCTGTCTGCTTCTTCCTTTTAATCTTCCTTTTTTGTTGTTTTTGCTTGAGAGAAAACAACAAGGAATGATGCTGTGGGAGAAATGCCAATACTCAGCTCCTGCAGTGAAGAGAGAAAAAAAAAATGCTAGAGCTGGAAATGCTGAATCCTGCTCACTTTGTGCAAAGGAATTAAACAGTGTTTCCCTTCGCTGACTAACTAGGGCAAATTTGGTCTACCTGGGTGTGATAGCATTTCACTGATGTGATGGAAATCCTCAAAACAAAATGATGTGGGCTTCAGGTAGAAATGGATATGTCAATTTAACTCCACTGCTACCTCAAGCAGCATCCAAGGGAGATGGGAATGGCTCTGTGCTAGGTGGTGAGACCCTCCATGTTTGCCTTTGCAAGGAGAAGCTTCAGCTCCTTCATGGAGGAGCATCTTGATTGCTCCAACTATGAGTCACAGACAAGGTTGTCAGAAGGGGCAAATGGGTTTGCACTCAAAAAAAATTAAATAAACAAAAACAAACAAAAAAATCTGTTTTGTCTCTTTTTGAACAAAGATTTGGGATACTTTATAAAACAGGACCTTCAGAACTTTACTTTTCACTTTCTGCACCAGATTCAGGGGGTTTATACAGTGTTTATAACTGAGAGGATGAAACAGGAGGCATCTGAAGGAAGCTATTTGTTCTTTTCCCATCTCTGTTGCAAAAGTATGGCCTAGAGTTCAGAAAGCTGATATTCCTAGCACATGGCAGAACTGCTAAGATGAACATGCATCAAATTCAATATTCAGTCTGAAATATCACTTTTCTGAACAAGTGCCACCTCATGAATGACCACAAAAACTAGCAATATCAACACTGCTTATTTAGAAACCTCTAAAGGCCTCAAATTGCTTCTCCAGAAGAAACCAAACATCATGACCCATAGTAAAGAACTAAAAACTAAAGGGTACAGAGAAGTCACAGAAGCACAGAATGCTAGGGGTTGGAAGGCACCTTGGATAGGTCATCAAATCCAACCCCCCTGCCAGAGCAGGTCCACCTAAGTCACGTCTTTTTCCTTGAACTGACGTTTTATCCATACTCTCATGCTCTCACACTACTGTATCTCCAAATGCTGATTCAGAGTTTAAGAAATATTGAGTTTTGGAGCTTTAGAAGCATTCCTGCAGTACTCACTTTCTGTGAAAGTCTACAACATCCACATTGATACTGTCAGAATGTTATAATTTTTCAGTTCAACTTCCTCTAAAGCTAGGGTCCTTATCAAAAATCACACACACGTGCAACCAAGAGCTAACATTTTCTTTTACAAACCCAAGCCCAGACAATAAAGGACTTCCAAAGCTGTGAGCAGAATCCTGACATTTGAGACACCTCCATGGGCAAGCCTGGACTCAAGCAGTGCCAAACCCTTCTGTGGGCATGGTGATAGTTTGCATGGTTAAGCAAAAGTATTTGGCAACTGCTGGATTTTACATCCAACTTCTCCCTCTTCAACCCTTATTCCCAAGGCAAGGCCACAGCAGAAAAGAAAATCAGAGAGCATCATCCCACAGGCCACCAGCTGGCCCATTCTGAATTATTCCAGTTTTAAGTTATTTGCCCTGGCTTACTTCTTGATGTAGGAAGTTGATTTCTTCCCTTTCTCATTTACTTATTCCCCCCCCTAGTTATACATTTAACTTTCTGGAGGCAAAACGAAGAGAGCCAGCATAGCTTGTGCTCATAGGAAGAAGAAGTGGGCAATGCCCCTATCATGCAAGCTGTGTCCTTGCTCTGGCAGTAACCTACCAGCAGAGTAAAACTCAGATAAGGGAGGTACAGCCCACAGCCAGGTGGCTTGTTCCCTCACTGCCAAGGAAGCCTTGAGCTTCAAGCCTGCCAGGTCAAGCCATGGCCCTCCTCCACGATACACAGGGACACATAAGAAACATTTTCCCTACGAAGCCTTTTCTCCAGTTCAAGCTCTCTCCACCTGCAAACTGTGCTGCGTAAGTAAAAATGTGCATCTCCATTTGCACTCATCCACATCTGGCCCTGACAACCAGAAATGGGAAGGTATCTCCATGAGAGGGTGGTACTGATATTAGAAGCTGCGTGGTATGGAAGAGAGCAGAAATAAGAAAAAGAAATTAAATGCATTCGCCTCTCTGACATATGTGCAAGCTATATTTCCACATCAGCCAATATATAGGCTCCAGAACTGAGTTTTCTTCACACTTTCAGTCCTTCTTTCCAAAAAAGAAAGTGGCTTAACTTCAGGCTCAGATGAAAAGAAAACTAGGCTTTCAGCTGCAGTGTTCCAAGCAGTATGTACTACTTTGGGTTTCCAGCTTTTCCTTGCATAATTTATCCTGTGAATGGACAAACATTTTGTCTCCCCTGACCTTTCCAGGCCTCTGCCTCACCAACTCATTTGTTCGCACTCACATGCCTGCTTTAATGAGCCTTCCTTATACCCTTGCCTTCATACCATGTTGTTAGAGCATTTCTGGTTTATTAATTTCTTAATTTCCCTCACCTAAACCAACTTAGAAATCCAATGACAGAGTTATTTAAAGTGCAAGTAAGATCAAAAGAAAGTCTCTCAATATTTTCAAAATGAACATCTGATGATACATGAAACAAAACACAAATAGTAAAAAAGAAAGAAAACTTTAACTACAAGATTCTTACCTTAAGGTTTGACTAAAGTATACAGGAGAAATCTTTAACTTTGGTTATCATGCAATATGCAAATTTCAAGATGGATTTCATCTGATGTTGAAGCATGTGGCAGAAAACCTGAGTTCCAGCAAAAGGCCAGCTTGCCAGTGTGTGCCTGCTCTTAAGAGATATAGACAATAGAGGAATCCCAGCTTCTGCAATTCCTAAATGAACAGACCTAATTTATCTAAATCCAGTACAAAGCAGAGGTCTGTGGGCAACAAGAGGGGGAAGCCTTTATAAATTTCTGTACCTTTGTATTCCACATATGGCCAGTATCACTTTCAAAATGCTCTTGACTATTACTGAAGAATGCCACAGCAGTGGTTTGGTTTTGTTTACCATCAATAAAATTGCTTAAGCAATCCTTGCTGTTTACCTGAGTCTTCTTTGGATCCTCCCATTCCAATGTGCTGCCATGCCCTATTTTACACTTGTTGCACAATCAGCAAATACTAAACAAACTAGAAAGAGACTATGCGATGGGGAACTCTCTTCACCAGGCTTGCAGTAATGACCAGCCTCATGGTAGTCTGCAGGCAGCTATTACAGACCCTGGGGATAATTGATTTTGAGAAAGAGACAGCCATCCCCCTTCCAGCATGGTTGCTAGGACTGGAGGACACATTTTTTTTGTTTTCCTTCTGGAGGAGTATATGTCAGGAAGAAAAAGATAAACAAATTCCTATTTTTGTAAAGCACTACAAAATCCTGTGAGGAAGCTGTAGGTCAGCACAGCTTCACACTGTTGTTTGCTTTTACTGTGGAACACCATGGGGTAAAACCCTTCTGAAAACCCCCTCCCTACATGTATTGATATCAGAAAAGGGTGGGGAAAGAAAAATGACAGCCACTGGCCTGCCCTTTAACCTTTCTAACAGAGCTGGTGGCCACAATGAAGCTTAATCAATGCAATGGAAGTGACATTTTGCAGTCAAATCAAATTAAATGGAAATGAAAGGAAAATCTGAGGTCCAACCTAAAGGCTGTTCCCTCTTGCACCGAGGTCATTGCCATAGCAACTAAATGCTACAAATGTGTAGAGTAAATCCTTAACAAATCTGTAGAAAGCATGTCCAATTGAATATGATAGTTCCTGTCACTGTACTTTGTACTTTCAAAAGAAAGAAAGAAAATAAAACAAAGCACATCTTACAGCCCTTGTAGCAGAAAAGTTCTGCCAGAAACTACGTGGCACAGCAGCGTACTTAATCTTTTTTTTCTGCTTGGACATGGAGAAGCTAAACAGCTTTACAGTAAGACAGCAAGTGGGTAGCTGTGGACAGAGACCATATTAAGTGGATTAGGGCATGGTGTGTTACATTTTTCAGTCTTGCTTTGACTGGAGGGCTAGTGACTGCAAAAAACTCACTTTTATCACTGCAAATGCATTTTACTTCAGCTGAGAACAATTCCTAGTGCAGACTGCCCACAGCTGCATCATCCCATCCCACCTAACTTCAGCACATATGTCCCTCATCCTTCTGCTGGGGTTAGAAGGCTGCTTTCTTAGAGGGCTTGAGATGGGCTTTGAGCAGGGCTTTGCAGACCTGCTGCAAAAATGAGAAATGCTCTCACCGGAGTGCAGCCCTTCCTCTGTACAAACTCAAGGCTCCCCTTGCAGTGGGGCTGAAGTAGGAGCCCCAGTAAAGAGGACTAAACCCAGCTGCCCCTCAACCTACCCACAGCACCCTCTGTGTGCAAGGGCTGTCATTCTGCCTCCTACACACTCCAGCATATCAGGAAGCCCTTGCCTTTATTCTGTGTCAACTCCGAGCAGCACACAGGCAAATGCCCCACCTCTGCATGCCCCTGGAGAGAATTAGAGATAATTACCCATTCACACTGGCACTCATGGATATTTCACTCCTCAGCCTAACAGCTTCTGACAATGAAGGGCAATTTAAGAACCACATCAAAATACAACAGCCACACACTCACGTGCACTCTGCCGAGGGCCTGTTTCATCTCAACACTTCACCTGTGTAAGCAAAGAAATGGGAAGGCAGCCCTAAGAAAGATGCAGGATTTTTTCTTCTTCCTGTGAGATGTGGAAGCCTTCTCACACCGAGCTGTGACCTTCCTCAAGCTTGTCATTTACTTGCGCTGCATAAGGTGGCAACCATTATGCTCTCCTTGAACACGGTGAAGTTTTGATTCAGCAGTAGAGATGCAGTCACTGTGCATTACGGATGATTTCCAGAGATTATGTGCCCTGGGCCAGCACAGGCTGGGAGTGCTGCAAATCTGATAGGAGGTGACATTTTCTACTCAAATCCATACAGCCGCAGGATGTCACACACCTTCCTGCATGAACAGCAATACACACTAATGAACTAATTTCTGGGGGGAAATTGTTACTTCCCAAGTGGGTGGGGGAGGAGCCGACTTTGTCACTTCAACCTGAAGGGATTCTGGTTTCTTCGAGATCTTTTGCTGTCTTTTTCACCTTTTCCAAGCAGCAGTACCTCACACAGCTATATGCATCATTTTCAGACAAGGCCACCTAGTTGGGAGCTCTGTGTGGCACATCTTACACTATGTACATGAAAACACAGAGTGGCATGCCATGCTATATGCTCTTCTGCAGAGTATGGATGTGCTTCACTGCACTCATGTTAAAAGGAAAGAAACCAATTTATTCAGGCAAGTATTGTATTCACTAAACACTGATGGATATTCTAACTAGCCCTACTTTTCTTTTTATCACAGATGACAGTGATATTTACAGATCATTTCACATTTCTTTAACCCTCTAAATGCTGCTGTAGGCTTGTGCTTGCTTACTCACACCCCTCTTAGTTGAAAATGAGTGCAAAAAACTTGGCTCGCAGTCCTGGAAAAATGCTCATGTTGAAAAGAGTTGAATGGACAATTCATTGTCAAATATATGTAAACTCTTACTCAGAAACACAAAAGGTCAAGGAAAATTGCTACTACTTGTGGTCTTTTCTGGGCTTCTATGGAAAAATGAACTGAACAAATATTTCAGAGTACCAGGTAGATCAGGGAGGCAGTAAACTAATTTATGGGTAGAGGGGATACCAGTACAGAGCTGCATGGTAAGACAAGTATTTTACCCATGCAAGTGGTTTGTTGAACTTGACAATGGAAACTTCATGGATCTCTGTTAGTATAAATGCCAAAATTCAGAGGATCTAGAATTCTAGATACTCTCATAGCAAGTATCTGTGAAATGCAGCTAGAGTGGCAGTCCAGTGGGCAACATCATTCACATGCCATCAGAAAATTTTACTACAATATGGTACAATATTTAACATTTAGGTCTTTAATCTTTGCTTTGTGTTAAAGGAATCAGAATGAGCTTGACACATGGAATGTAACGAAACAGATCCAGGCACAAAAAGGCCGAGGAAGTGTAAAAGGCACTAACTACATAGAGATGATACACTGGAAACAGAGACCAAGATTTCTAACATACACACTGCTTTCACTCATTTATTCTTACTAAAGAGAAAAGCAATAGGAACCAACAGATAGTGACTGTCCCACTAAATATTTTAGAATGATATGTGAGAAAACCAGCTAATAGCCTCTCACCTTTGTTACAGAATTCAGTGTAACTAACAAATAAAACCTTATAAAAAATTCCAGAAGTTTTACACAAGTATCTGCAGGATCTTACTTCATCTGCCTTGATCTTGACCTCACAATTAAAAGGAGCATTTAAAAAATCAGAATCCACAATGTGATGGGCAATGACAAGCAGCTAAGGATTGTGAAACAATTCAAAATGTACTCTTTGCAATGCTGCTTGATACATATTTTTCATGTTATTTCTTTTACATTATTTTGGAAATCTAACAACTGCATTTAATAAGCAACTGTTATTGCAAACATATAATTACACTAGGCCACAATCCAACAAAGCACTTAAGGGCACAGATTAAAGACACTGAAAACAATGGGATTATTTATGTTCTTAAGGTTAAGCATCTGCTGAAGGACATGGATGGATCAAAGCCCCATTTTTATTACATCTACAGAAAAAAAAAGTTAATTAAACGTAAAATATATGTAAATTAACTAGCACATAAAAACCAACATTTGCATAAATTTTTATACCCCTATACAATTTGCAATAATAGAATATTCCAGTTAGTCAGTATGAAGAACAACTGCTAACATCAGCCATTTCATCAAAAGAGGAAAAATTCCTGGAAGTCAACAATCAGAAAATAACTTACCATAAGAGACTTACCTTCATAAACTGTCTCCTGACCAAGTAGTTCATGTTCTCAGGCAAAAAGGCAAAAGAAAAGGAGAGACAAAATGCAGGTCTCATTTACCTTCAGACTTCAATAATCCATGTAAAAGGCTGATTTTTTAACTTTAATTCTAATTAAAACAATTAAGCTTTAGTTATTATTAATATTTATTTATTCATTATATTAAAACTATTGAGTTCTGTTAATAAAACCCAGAAGTTATTTGCAGTTAGTGCCTAGTAAGCTTATTTTATCAACATTTCTTCCTTGTTTTGTTTCATTGTCTGGTTCCTTGTTCTTGAATTATGGGTGAAGTGGGCCACAGTGCCTGATTTCCATTCTTTCCAGAATTAGAATCATAGAATGGTTTGGACTGGAAGGGACCTCCAAAGGTCAACTAGACCAACCTCCCTGCAGTTAGCAGAGACATCCTCCAGTAGATCAGTTTGCCCAGAGCCTTGGTAAGCCTGATCTTGAATATCTCCAAGCGTGGGGCCTCAACTAACTCCCTGGGCAACCTGTTCCAGTGTTCCAACACCCTCATGGTGTAGAACTTGTTCCTAACATCCAATTTAAATCTACCTTCTCTAATTTAGGTTCATTACCCCTCATCCTATGACTTCAGGCCTTTGTGAACAGTCCCTCTGCAGCCTTCTTGTAGGTCCCCTTCAGATTCTAGAAGGCTGCTATTAAGAGTGTTGTTATTACTTATATTCTTTAACTATATACCATTTCTTGTTCTCCACTATTAAAAACCAGATGTAGACAGAAAACTTGCAAAAATATTCCACTGTAAATTTGTTTAATCTACACTGAACATTTTCAACACATACACAAATTTTAAGTGGTATTTCATTTTGAAAAGTCTAGAAAAGCCTTCTTGATCAGGTTGAAGTCTTTTTCCTTCTCATCATTAGCCCTAAAAACCTCTATTTGATATATAAAGACAAATTATAATCTGAAATTTTATTTTATCTGATGCTTCTTGTGTATCTTCTGATGTTAAACCAGAAAAGGAAACCTTTACCTTATTTCAACATGATGTTGTGACAGATCAAACAAACAAAAAAATCTAAAAATGTTTCTCCACTGGAAATTTAAAATTTCTTTAATTTCTCTGTAATTTGGAAATTACAATTGTAAAGATTACAAAAATATGAATCTATCAGAACATCACTAAAACTTGCAGTACTTTCCATTTATTTTCATATTCTCTTTTTTCAGTATTTTTTGTTGGTTTTATCTTGGGTTTTTTTCCTTGCCTTGTATCTACACAAAGTTTATTTCATAGAACAAACAGAATATTATTACCTTAAACTTCTATAATAACATTTTTCTACAGTGTTTTAACTGAAATTAAGTGTGGTTTAATACTGAAATATAACCATGTGGAAAAGTACTAATTGCCTTATTTAATTTGCACATGTACTTGGGGAAATTGGACCAGGAATTATACTCAATGCAAAGGTTTAACTGAAAGCAAAACCTGTTAAATTGTCTGATTATACCTTCTTTTAACCAAATTTATGCCAGCTCACTGACTTTGTTTATGACTTGATTTCCATTTTGAAATGCAAATGCAAATAAGGAGTTCATTTGAATCCTTCAATAATGACCAATAGATAAAAGAAAAAGAAATAATGACATACTTGAATGATCAGCTGTTTCTAGAAATACTGAGTCATTTAGGCCTTGTATCAGCATACAGAAAAAAATAACATGAAAATATCTAGCTAAGGAGTCAGTGAAAACTTCTGTGATGGGGATACATGCATTCAAATGAAAATAAATTCTAGAAATCACATCACTATTCCCAGATCTCCAGTGTTAACAGGAACACATAATCTTCTGATCAACCGTAGAATGGTTTGAGTTGGAAAGTACTTCCAAAGATCATCTAATACCCCCCACCTCGCTGTCAGCGGGGACATCCTCCACTAGAGCAGCTTGCTCAAAGCCTTGTTGAGCCAGACCTCAACTACCTCTTCCAGTGTTCCATCACCCTTGTGGTAAAGAACTTGTTCCTAGCATTCAATCTATTCTTCTCTAATTTAAAGCCATTGCCCCTCATCCTATGACTTGGGCTATAGTCCATCTATAGCCCTTCAGGTAATGTGAGGCTACAATTAGATCTCCATGGAGGCTGAATAAGCCCAGTTCCCTCAGGCTGTCCTCACAGGAAAGGTTTTCCAGCCCCCTGACCATTTTCATGGCCAACTCTATCAATGTCCAAATCCACACTTTCTCTGCTTCTAGCCACTGGTTATTAGAAGTTGCCACACTGAGTACAAAAACTAGATCTTTAAACTTTCTGAAATGAACAGCTTCCCTCCAAACAGAATAGTCACAGTAATAATAAAGAAGGCACTCAGAATTTTCATTTATGAGTTAAAATGTATTTTTGGTGGGGGTGGGTTTTGAGTTTTGTTTATGTTTGGGTTTTTGTTGGTGGTGGTTGGTTGACGATTTTTTCTTTGAGAAGGACACTCTGCCAATCACACTACGATGGCAGGGCTGTACATGAGTTGAGACACATGGGAGTCAAGCTAGCACAGCTTTGCCAACAATGTTCTTACCCTTTTTGTTTCCAAAAACAAAGAAAGATTGTTCTGATGGATGACTATGGACATCTTTTTTCCAGACATTACAAATGAATATCAAGCAGTAATGGAGGCAATGGGAAAAAAATTAAACCTGCTCTTTTGCTTATTTTAAGGGACTAGAGAATATCCAGTGTCCTCATGAGAACAAGAGCATTAGAGTTAGTTCCGCAATATCTGAATGCAACAAGAAAAATGCATCTCAACTGTTTTGTGTAGCGCAGACACACTGTTTAATGAAGCCATCAAAACAAAAAAAAAAAGGAAGGAAAATGGGAAAAAAAAAGCAGTACAAAAGACAGGGAAACTTCTTCAGCAAGTTAAAGCACTCTTAATAAGTAACAACATGACATAAGTCTTTAAGAAACAAGAACTCTAAATAATGCATTCAGAACCTATAGATCTAAACCAAAAGATAACAAATCCTCATAAATCTGTTTGTTCATTAAGTTAAAAAAAAGCTAGACTTTGTGTTGCTATCATGTCAGCTGGCACCAAACTGTACGCAATTCAGTGCAACTACAAAGCGAAACCCATAGTTTACAATGGCAGGGGTTTTTGATCACGCTAATTAACAGGCATTTTGTTTAAAATAAACAGATACGACTCTAATTGCCTTTTTTACATAAGAAAGGGAAGATCTTAAAAGTGAAAGCATGCAAAAGGAAAGATCAGACAGTCTCCTTTCAGACTGATAAGCAAACTCCGTGTGAAATGAGCGCAAATGAAGTTTGAGACACTCTCTGGATTGACAGCAGGGAGACAGTAAAGCAAGGGGAGGAATCCATTTCCAAAGGTGAAAAGGCACAGCAACAGTTCTTTCCAGCAGGAAAATGTTCTTCGGATCCCTATTTTCTCCCTGTCATCTGAACATCTGCTTGCAAGAAATTTTATCTTCTCCAGAGCTGGAGCACTTTCTCCTATGAAGACAGCCTGAAAGAGCCGGGATTGTTCAACCTGAAGAGAAGGTTGCAGGGAGACCTCACAGCAACCTGTCAGTATTAGAAGGGGACCTACAAGTAAGGTGGAGGAGGACTTTTGACAAAGGTGTGTAGTGGTAGGATGAGGGCTAATGAGCTTAAACTGAAAGCCAGTTTTAGATTAGACATTAGGAAGAAATTCTTCGTCATGAGCAGGGTGAGGCACTGCAGCACACTGCCCAGAGAAGCAGTGAAGGCTCCAACCCTGGAAGTGTGGAGTCAGGTTGGATGAGGCCCTTGAGCAACCCGATCTAGTAGGAGGTGTCCCTGCCCATGGCAGGGGGCGTGGAATTAGATGATCTTTAAGGTGCTTTCCAAAAGGAAGCGTTCTATACAAATTGGTGGCATCTGATTCCCATACACAAGAAGGGTCGTAAGGAGGAGCCAGAAAACTACAGACCTGTGAGCCTGACCTCAGTGCCAGGCAAGGTCATGGAACAGGTCATCTTGGGTGCCATCACAAAGCACCTACAGGATAGCCAAGGGATCAGGCCCAGCCAGCATGAGTTTAGGAAGGGCAGGTCCTGCCTCACCAACCTGATCTCCTTTTATGATCAGGTTACCCGCCTGGTGAATGTGGGGAAGGCTGTGGATGTAGTCTACTTGGACTTCAGCAAAGCCTTTGACACTGTCTGCCACAAGAAGCTCCTAGCCAAGCTGGCAGATCATGGTTTGGACAGATTCACTCTGTGCTGGATCAAGAACTGGCTGGATGGCAGAGCCCAGAGAGTGGTGGTGAATGGTGCCACATCCAGTTGGCAGCCAGTCACAAGTGGTGTTCCCCAAGGATCAGTGCTGGGCCCAGTCCTGTTCAATATCTTTATTGATGATCTGGACGAGGGCATTGAGTCCAGCATCAGTAAGTTTGCAGATGACACCAAGCTAGGAGCAGGTGTTGATCTGTTGGAAGGTAGGAGAGCCCTGCAGAGGGACCTGGACAGGCTGGATGGGTGGGCAGAGGCCAATGGGATGAGATTTAACAAGGCCAAGTGCAGGGTTCTACACTTTGGCCACAACAACCCCAAGCAGTGCTACAGGCTGGGGACTGAGTGGCTGAAGAGCAGCCAGGAGGAAAGGGACCTGGGGGTACTGATAGATAGTAAGCTGAAGATGAGCCAGCAGTGTGCCCAGGTGGCCAAGAGAGCCAATGGCATCCTGGCCTGCATCAGGAACAGTGTGGCCAGTAGGACAAGGGAGGTTATTCTTCCCCTGTACTCAGCACTGGTCAGGCCACACCTTGAGTACTGTGTCCAGTTCTGGGCCCCTCAATTCAAGAAAGATGTTGAGGTGCTGGAGCATGTCCAGAGAAGGGCAACGAAGCTGGTGAGGGGCCTGGAACACAAATCCTATGAGGAGAGGTTGAGGGAACTGGGCCTGTTTAGCCTGGAGAAGAGGAGGCTCAGGGGTGATCTTATTACTGTCTACAACTACCTGAAGGGGCATTGTAGCCAGGTGGGGGTTGGCCTCTTCTCCCAGGTAACCAGCAATAAAACAAGGGGACACAGTCTCAAGTTGTGCCAGGGTAGGTATAGGCTGGATGTTAGGAAGAAGTTCTTCACAGAGAGAGTGATTTCCCATTGGAATGGGCTGCCCAGGGAGGTGGTGGAGGCACCGTCCCTGGGGGTCTTCAAGAAAAGACTGGATGAGGCACTCAGTGCCATGGTCTAGTTGACTGGCTAGGGCTGGGTGATAGGTTGGACTGGATGATCTTGGAGGTCTCTTCCAACCTGGTTGATTCTATGATTCTATGATTCTATGATCTCGTGAAATCTTCAGACGAGACAGGCTCAAACAGAATTTCTATACATATTCTGACAAGAAAATAAGTTATGCAGAAAAGAGACAAGAAAAAAAGAACTCTTCTCCCGGTGCTTACACTTAACCCCGGCAGCAGAAGAAGGGCTAGACACCACTGTACTGTTCAGTTCACCAACTTCTAGTATATACAGAAATGTAACTCAGGTCCCTGAAAAGTCCTGGTAAGCAATGTGCTAGGACACAAACCGGTTTTCCAGCTAACTTCAGGGAGTCTGAAGGGCAGCCTGGAGTTGCAGTGAAGACAATGGTTTTCCTTTTTTTCTGCATCAATGCTTGTTAATTCTATTAGACAAATTTCATTTATCACTTTTCAAACATAGTTTCAAAGTTGCTTTTAAAGTGCATTAAAATGTGTAAAATGACAAAGCAAAGTAATGAAGCAAAAACATTATGCTACTTCTGTGAAAAAAGTTCCCTTGCTTTTACCACACTAATGAAATTGGTAAAGATCCCCTCCTCCCCCCAGAAAACTAGTATGTTTCAGGATGCAAACAAAGAACATGAAAAATGCTTCCCCGCACTTCAAGTGCCAATGTCTCCACACTCCTCTCAATAAGACATCTTCTGGTACAGCAACTTGCAGTACACTTCCTCAGCATCACAAATTCGTATGGGTAACAGCATGTTCTGACTCACCTACAGCCTTCCACAGAACTTCAGGTAAAGAAAACGGTCCTTGTTTTCAAGACACTACATAGACTGCATATTTTCTGCATATTCATGTAAAGCTCCAAAGTCACAGTGAATTGCTCCACTTAGGCACTGCAGGCTTTTCTACAACTGTGGTAACGGTACAGCAGGAAGCAGAGATTTTGCAGAAGCTGGTCTAAAAATGTGGCAGCATCTCCCATGAGAATAAGGGTCTGTGAAAAATCGTATCATTTCCCGTTGCATCTGACGGATGAACGTCTTCAGCCTGGTTTCCCTAGTGCTACACACCACAGTTTGTGTACTTGAAAGAATGACAGAAACCTCACTCACTGAGGATCTGAAGATTTGCACTGGATGTAGTTTTCTCTTGGATGATGAGGAAAGAGAGAAAGAAGACTTAGCAAGTGTTAGGCACATTAATGAACACACTACTGCAAGAAATTCAGATACTACAGTCAGAGAAGTGGCACAGAGCTAACAGCACAGATTACATCTCCTCAAATGTCTACAGTCCCTCTTCTTGATGGGACTACAGGAATACTTGAGCCTGAGCTTTCTGGGATGCACAGGAAAGTCAGGGCACTGAATACACAGATCTGTTGGGTGCAGCTGACCTAAATTCCCCATGAGGCACCACAGAAGCAGTCATATACAAAGATTTTTCTGCTTTCAACTGAAACTGCAAAGTAAAAATTATGCTACATAAATTTCTCAGAAGTCAGCTCTCCAAAACCAGTTTTAAACAGCACATTTTCAGTCAGCTTTAATGATAATGACATCAGAGAAGAGCTTCATCACAAGAGCCATCTCCCTGGCCTTCAAATATTTTGCTAATAAAACTGTGAACATCAGACATATTCTCTATCATAAAAAAAGCATCGGTATATACTGATGGGGAACATCATTACTACTGAAACAGTACAATGTATTGTGCTGGGAATCTCAGACTGAACAACTTCAGCTTTCATACCAGCAGCCAGAAAAGACTACAGCTGTGCTAATTCGATTTAGATGAGACAATGTTGCCAGTTTTCAAACATTAAAACCCCATAGAATCATAAAACAGCAATGGCATTGTTGCCTGAAAAAGGAGAGGCAGAAAGATGCAGCAGCTTTCAAAAAAAAGCCAAAAACAAAACTGCAAGCCAAGGTTGCCAAAATATGCTTACAATAATTGCAGTGTGGGAAATAAGACACAAAAAGGAAACCAAGTCACAAAACAAGTCGGATATTGTCTTTATCGTACCATTAGAGTGCAATGAGTGATAGGGACATACACCTGGTTTATCAGCTCAATACGGCCAAAGTGATACTTTGAAATCCAGGCCATATTTATGTATGAAGAGGTTAGAAACCAAATGGCAAAAGCAGCAATTACTTTAGCACCACTCTTTCAAAATATGTCACCTTTTCAGTACCAAAAGACTGCCAACACAAGAAACAAGAAAGTGGCTGGGTTCTGGGCTATAAGAAAATTGTTTCTAAGAGGTAAAATGACAACCATAGCTCTTAATTTTCAAAGTAGCTATTTGACTTTTGAATCTAGAACCTATTAACGTTTCAATCTGACTTTAGGTCCTCTTGCCTAAGTCACAAGAGTATTTAAGAAAAACCCAAAACTCCATTAAGTTTTAGCTCTGCAAAACAAAATCCTATTTCATCTTACTTAAAAAGGCAATTCTAGCAAACATAATCAAGGCTCATAAACACAAAATAAACACAACCTTGCACATTCCCTCTTCTACACTGTGTGTCCCCCAACCCTTCTCTCCTCTCAGAGATGTTTTTTCTGAATAATTATATGTTAAAATTAGATGTTACATTCCAGTTAACTACTACTATCAGCTGCACTGGTAACACAGCTTTCAGCAGCGGTTTTACAGAGCACAACAAATTACTTCAATGATTTGCCTCCAAAGATCTGACCGCTTTTGTTAACCATCATACTTCTTCCAAAGGAAATATACAAATAACCTATTGTAACAAGCCAATTGCTCAAAATTAAGTTCTGAAATAAAGTGTAGCAGCCCGAGGGGGAGGGGGGAAGACGGAGTATTTTCATATGAAGAATTTAGAACTGAAGTCTGAAATAAGTGGCATATTTTACTGCAATTCTGCAGCAGGGATTATTGTGAAAATAAAATACATAACTTACCTTACAGATGAATATGGCAATAACTGGGAATATAACTCAGAGGAAATCTAATAGCAGCTTTCCAGTACCTACAACAGTGGTGGAGAAGGACTGTTTCCAAAGGCCTGTAGTGATAGCATGAAGGGCAATAGTTTGAAATTAGAGAAGATAAGATTTTGACTGGATGTTAGGAACAAGCTCTTTAGCATGAGGGTGGCAGAATACTGGAACGGGTTGCCCAGGGTGGTAATTGAGGCCCCATTCCTGGAGATCTTCAAGGTCAGGCTCAACAAAGCTTCTTGTAGACCCCTTTGAGGCAGTGAAAGACTGCTATTAGGTCTCTCTGGAGCCTTCTCTATGCTAAACGTCCCAGTTCCACTAGTTAAGACAGACACTGCTGCTACCTACCCATGAGTGCACATTAATGCTGCTATACTGAGACTAGCTTGGATAGGGTGCCCACAAAACTCTACCATCAAGGTGACTTCTGTCATGTAGGACAAGAGTAAAACAAACTAGAGGCAATCAATAAATTGTATATCACAGTATGGTGGGAATTTTTGTATTCAAAAGAATTTTAGAGAATTCTTGCCATAGCAGCAGAATCATTTCATGTTTACTTTAAAATCGGGTAAAAAAGTATAAGGTATGTGTAGAACTTGGCAGAATTTTTGTACGCTGGAATGTGAAAGTCCTATAAAGTTATGACTGAATCTTTCACATTCAATGTTTTCCACAGGAAAGACCTTTGGGTTTAGTTTTCATTCAAACCCCAAACCAGTAAATCATGTTTCTGTTACAATATCTAAGTAAGAGGACTTTATTGAATGTAGAACATCAAATGTGATTTTATCAAGGTACATTACAACACAGTGTTATCTCTATCAAGTTTTACATTGTGAATGTAGAGACTGTGCCTATTTTCTGTAATGACCATTTTCATACTGTGCTTGAATAAATCCATCTGGATGACACACCAATCATAGCACAGTTTCAAAAGGTGGAATAAAACTAAATGAGCACACTGATTTCTGTCATGAGGAAAACCTATTTTCTTATCAGAACTGTCTGCATACTTATTGCGCAATGATGATCTATAACATGTAAATTGTTAGTGCCGAGAGACAAGGAGGAATATGAGCCCATTTATCCAGCCTGCTTATCTTGTATTCTGAATTCATTAAGAGAAAATACCTGAGTAATAGTATGGCATAAAGCCAAGCCAAGCTAGTTCCAGCTTTAGAGTACAGCTCTGTTCAGAATAAAAAGCAGAAGCCAAGCTGGACTTTGTAAGCACCACACTGTGCTATCACTCGCAGATTCAGCTGAAGGGGACCTTTCCTTAGCTCTCATTACCTTATTAATACAAATACTGCAGGGCTACATTGCCACTGTCAGTAGTGGAAGTTTACACTATTGTGCTGGTGGTATTTGCTATCATAAATGTTTTCTTGAGATATATCATTCAGGCTTTATTTTCCACTGAGCATGAGCTTTTGGCACAGGACAAAAGAAATGAAGCAGTGAGCTTCAAGTGCACAGACTAAACTCTTCCATAACAACAGTGGCAGGATCAACAACAGAAGCAGCAGGTTTCATTTACAAATTATGACATTCAGAAAAGCAAGTTATGGAAGAGGGAGTTTCACTGTAAATCACCTCCTGGAGTTACATTTCAGCTCACAACTACTGCTTAGTATGCAGGCTTTTTTAAAGAAGAAACAATTCAAAAGAGAGGCTTTAGTGAACCTCTCTAAAGATGCAGATGCTATCTTACACAAGGGAGCAGTGTCCCAGCAAAACCTCATTGATAAGCTCACATGCAGTATGCAGAGAAAAAGGGAAAACAAATGCCACTCTGATAGCTGGATTCAGAAAGTGCATTGCTGAATCGAACCCAAACTCTGTACTTTCAAGTAAGTCTAATCAATAACTTCTTCCTTAGCCCTTAGAGTTCAGAATTTCTAGCAAGACGTTAACTCAACTCCCCTCCAGTAATTCCTCTCCATTGAGCTTTCTTAAAAAACTGCATCAGTGTAGCCACTTTTGCTCATAGTGTCCTTTCCACTTCACAGTTCTCTCCAGCAGCTTGAATTACTCAAATATATACCCTGATTGGCCTCCTGCTTTTCTGGAGATGTGTAGGTCCAATTCCGTATGGAATCTTTGCTCTCATCAGTCAGCCAAGTGAAAAAAAAAAAAAATTCTGAAACCAGAATTTCCCCTGTAAGTCATTCTTTTCTGAAGGAAAATAAACACAGGAAAAAAAAAAGAAGAAATCAAAGAGCACAGTCAAGGAAGTGCTTTTCTCATAAATACATCTTTGGGGCCTCTTCTAGGTGGCTGTGAAAGCACCACAAGTGGCTTCAAAAGATGCTTTGGAAACAAATCTATTTTTCATATAGAATCACAGATTTGGGGTTTTTGTTTATTGCAAATATACAATATTTTCTTAAATGAAGAATACTTACCCCTCTTAGTCACATAATGTGGATTAGAACACCTAACCTTTTGGCACTGTAGATATTATTCATATGGATTTAGAAAAAGAAATGAACATGTGAGAAGATTCATGTATTTTGATCACACCATCATACAACACCATTATACATACAGATTTCTCATTTGTTCTTCCATGAGATGTTCACAAACTTCAGAAGCTGAATTGCATTTTAAGGATTTATTAAAGTAGGCTTAGTCATGGTGATCTAAAGCTCACCTGAAACAAGCAAATTAAAAATGAGGTCTAAAAGCATTTCAGCACAATATCAAAGGTCTCATGAATGATCTTTCTATAGGTCTGACACTCTCAAAAGAATCTGAATATGTAACATCAGAGGATTTCAAAGCACGTGAAGTTGTTCAGCAGTGTGGATCCCAATTTAGTTCCCACGCTGCATACATTAAGCAATAAAAAGGGCATCTATCTTTTGGTGGCATACCACATAAACACAAGTACTGTTTCCTTAATGAACTTGTGGTCAGATGGAAACATTTCTATTATAAAACTGGGAAACTGTGCATACTTCTTTCTCTCCTGATCTCATCCTACCTTTATATTAAAAAAGATCCAATATTTACCTAACAGTAAATAATAATACATTAGCCTAACAATAAATAGCAACATATTGACCTAAAATATAATAATATATTAACCTAACAAAATAATTTATTTCAATTACATATTCATCTTCCAAGGTGCAGAATTTTCAGAGACTCATCACTGAAAATGCAGACACTTCCAGAGAGGATTCCCAGAGTTGATCATAGCACACAACACTCTTCCAGCACAGTTCATAGCAAGAAATTAACATATGAAGTATAATAATTAAAAAAAACCAAAGCACTAACAGAAGAGACTTTTTTATCTTCATCTCTAAAACACACAAAAGCAAGCATCCTTAGAAAAACAATCTATTTTATCACGCATGGCTCTTTGCCAGCAACTCCATGTGACCTCTGTTTAGCCTCCAACATCATTTACATGCATCTAAAAATTCTGGTCCAAGTTCTGCCCTTGAATGTGTACATGCAGCTACCTCTGAAGTCAAAGACAACTGCATCTGTACAGCTGAGGGCAGAATTCAACCTTCTGTACTGCTCATTATCAAAGATGAAGTCAGCTCTTTTGAAAACTCAGCAAGTCTTGAAACCACCCAAGATAGTGTTTCTCCCCAGAAAGAGAATCCTGAACAAAAGGTGCAAAATTCACATTTCAGTCATTTTAGTGGTACTCTGCAAGACATAAAAATCAGAAATGAGGTGAATTAACTCATGCAGCTCATACCCACAAAGGGTCAGATGTAGCACTGTGCATTACAAGTACATATGTATACACACATACACACACACATATGCATGGATTATTCTTTCTGAGTGGGAGGCTGTATAGCAGATGTAGGCAAAATATCAAATGTAGAAGTGCTGACATTCATCAAGCTACCTCAGAAATGTTATGCTTTCAAGCACCATTTACTGCAGGCTTTATTAAAATATGTGATTTGCACAGAAAGCAGCTTTCTCTCCTCATGAAAAGTATTAATGAAGAGCTAAAGATCTTCCTTCCAGCTTCTCTCTAACTGTATTTATTTACGTCTTATAATCATTTTCTTAACTACTTTCATAGTTACACCGAACAGGATGGTAAACTTAACAACTCACCCGAGGTCAAACAAAACCTGCAGGGTCAGTCAGGTACAAAAACCAGCAGCTGTGATCCCCTCATGTGCATCCCATAGGAGACAGCAATGTGAAACTTCGTGGCATGAAGACAAGACCTGTAACTGGCTTGTTAACTGCTAGCCTCCCAGCCAGCTCCCTCAACACTAGCCTGTACCTCTCACCTTCAAAGTACTGGGCCACAGCCTTTCCCTCACCAGGAAGCCATGTACAGCCCTGTCTGTGAACCTCAAAGAGGGGTAAGATGCAAGCGGCCATGGCACTGCACTGAAAAACTAAACCCATTATTCAAGGTGTGGCCTCACCAGTGCTGAGTACAGGAGCACAATCACTTCCCTGCTCCTGCTGGCCACACTATTCCTGATCCAGATCATGATGCCATTGCTCTTCTTGGCCAACTGAGCACACTGCTGGCTCATGTTCAGCCAGCTGTCAAACAGCACCCCCAGGTCCTTTTCTGCGGGGCAACTTTCTAGCTGCTCTGCTCCTAGCCTGTAGCATTGTATGGGGTTGTTGTGACTCAAGTGCAGCACCCAGCACTTGGCTTTGTTAAACCTCATAGAACTGACCCTTGCCAATTGATCCACTCTGTCCAGATCCCTCTGTAGAAGCTTCCTACTCTCAAGTAGACCAAAACTCTCACCCACGTTGGTGTTGCCTGCAAACTTACCAAGGACACACTCAATTCCCCCACTCATATCACTGATAAAGATATTAAACAGTGCTGGCCCCAAAACTGACTCCTGGAGAACACCACCTGTGACCACCCACCAGATGAATTTAGCTCCACCACCATACTTTGGGCCTTGCCATCTAGCCAGTTTTTTAACCCAGCAAAGCATCCACTCATACAAGCCATGAGCAGCCAATTTCTCCAGGAGGATACTGTGAGAAACAATGTCAAAAGCTAAAGTCCACATAAACATCTGCAGCCTTTCTCTCATCTGCTAAGTAGGTCACCTTGTTGATATGTGTCTGCCCAGTGAACTGATGTGACAAATGCTCCTCTACCAAGACACCTTTCTCCTGTGCAGAGTGGTGCTGCAGCAGGTAGACATGAGTTCTTTCCAATACTGCTAAATTGAGATACTTGAAGAGCATGGCACTAGATACTCACAAGTATGACTAAATTCTGATGTGACTCACAGATGCTGCATAAGTCTAGGATCACCATGTTACTGCTCTTCAAACACAAACCATAGATAACCACAGGGCATGGGATGTGCAGTCACTGAATAGCACTGGAGCTTCACTGAAGTCTGTGGAATTCATATGATTTATGTTAGTTGTGGGTCTGGCTTTTGTTTATTTTAATTATTAGAAAATTACGTCAGCTTGATGCTGGCAGTAATGCTAATATGCTCTACTTCTTAGAACTGACCTACTGGTGGTCTGTTGTCTGCAAATTAACATGTAGAAATAACACCCTTTTGGAGCACACTACTAGTTTTGAACTAATTTTGAAGGCTTTCCACTTACATCAGGTAATCAGTATATTTATTTCTCTGTCAGCAGTTTTTAGGAGGATCCCATGTTCCATGGAGACCTATTAGAAGACACGCTTCTGATCTCCAGCCTCATCACTGCATTTCTCTGATGTGTAATCCCCATTGCAAAGCTCTACTAACTGAAAAATTAAGTTTGGACAACTGCAAAAGCTGACTTAGGGCTCAGAATTTTTGATGCTCAACACCCCTATTTAATCTGGGTTCTTGGAGGGGTCTGCACAGGAACCTAACCAACACACAGCTTTTCAAGTCTTCACTACACTTAAGTGCTCCCCTTGTTCACATCTGCCTACCTACTTTGGGATGCTGCAACGTTTTCACGTGAAAATCTCTTTTTCAAATGTAGCCTCTCTGCAGATGCCAGACTTGTTCCAAAGAGACCAAACCTAAGAACTGCAAGTATCAGCCAAGGACAGCTGAACATCTTCAATGCATAACACAGTCAGCACATGCTGACAAAGCTCCTATCTTTTCAACACATAAAAGTTGTGTGAATTTACCTGTACTGATATAGAGATACATAGATCCATTCCAGTATGCCCACTCATCTGTTGCTCACCTCTGCATGAATACAGACATGGCTTTACTCACAAAACTGTCTTCAAAACAGCGATCCATTTTTGCAAGCTTTGTATGTATAACTCTCTATGGTGCTGTATCCGTGTCCTGAGTCCATGATGATGGCACTCGTTTTTAGGACTTGTGTTGCATAATGCCACCAGTGAAAGGTCACATCCTTTTCCAGAACAGCAGCACTGAAACAAATACACGTATGCCTTCGGCATGCCAGAGAATAAGGCTGTGTAGAGAGTAAGGAGTTAATTTGCACCTGGGACATTTCAGGGCTTTCCCCTCAAGTTCTTCTTTGAATAGACAGTTTCTCTTCTGTTCCTTAAAGACAATTTTTCTGGATTTAACTTCATCAGTCTTCTCCTGCCATCCCCCTTCAATATTTTCTTGAAGTCAGGATACATTTCCAGGAGGCCAAGACAGAGATGAGACCTGTGTGAGCCCAGTGCATACCCTTTGACTTCTTGGTTCAGTGCAGATTCCACACAGCTATTTCAGGACTGGCAGAGCAGCACAGCCAACAAGCATCAAACATTGAGGGGAATCCCCTCCTGTCACTCTTATTATTATGATGATGTGTCTTCTTAGACATGGTACTAGGCAGCAGGGTGGTCTTTATTTTAAGCAAAGGTAGGAAATGAGTAATAGATTTCCTCTGCAGTTGAAGTGGGACTGCTTGAGAGACCTTTAGCCTCTTGCTATTTCAGCTTTCTTCTAAATGGGGAAATCTTTACTGCTTTCATAATTTTTGGGCACATTTCAAGTTCAAAAATATGAACGACCTGCAAGGCTCATCCTGTACTTTTTAAACAATGTGGTGGTTTGGGCTGGTTGCTCTTTAAGAAGATCAAAGAAACAAAGTCCTCCCAAAAAAAGAGATAGAGAGTCCCAAGGGATGGACCTGGTCATCCCAGGATACTGTAGCATTGTTATTTTATTCCATTTTCCTGTATCACAGTTTATAAAGCAGTGCCTATCTGGTATTTCTTCTCCTCCTCCTTGCTTCTTCTCCCTTCACTTCTCCTCTCTTCAGAAAGAGTGGCATCCCTACTTATCTCCTGCTCTGTGTGGGAGGAGATGACATCTAGTTGGCAGGGAATTTTGAGATGCATCATAAGGCCCTGTTGGCCTGAGGTGGGGTGGGCAGTTCTGGCCTACTCTCAGGCCTGCTGAGGTTGGGTGGGTGGAGTATTCTACACAGTTCTGATCTGGTAAGCTTGGCCTGGTTTGTGGATGTATTAATTCTACCTGAATGCCTTCTGTACATATGTATTTGTAAATAGAATCTCCCTTTAAACTTCCAATCAGTGTGCTACATTTTTATCTGTACTCCCCAAAAGGAGTAAATATAATTCCTGTCTTCTGGTACTGGGTAGCTTGTGGCTCTTAAACTATCACCAAGGAATATCTTGATCCCACCAGCTATGAAACTGAGGCAAAGTGGTCTAGAGAGACACATGAGGAGCATGGGAAGCCACTGCTCTTTCACATGGCAGGAAGCCACTTTCTCTAGTGTTTGCCACTATCATTAAAGCTGGTTCTGTTCTAGTGGTAGAAATTACATACATATATATATGTGTGTGTGCACACACACACACACACACACATATATATATATGTATATATGTCTTTACTCAGAACGGGTCCAGATACCCTTATGGTAAAATCCCCACACAGCCACGACTGCTTTGTTTACATTAGACCTCCTCCTCCTGATGAAGCTACACAACTGTTAATAAAGTTTTAATTGGGGAAGATGTTACTGCAGGCAAAGCAGCTGTCAGCTCACCGCACCAGGTCATGTAGCCATTTTAGAAGACTATGAGAAAGGTCACCCATATTAATACATGCTTCATATTTTCCTTACATTAAGAATTCAGTGTCTTTAAATAAGAAAATGTTGGCATGCACGATTTCCTATTCACAGGAATGCAGGCTGTGTGCATGGCCGCCACGCAGAGCCAAGTGCCATGGCAAGGCAGTTATGTGGCTTCTGATGGTGAGAGGCACAAGAGGGAGACTGCTGGCAGACAATCAAAAGCAAGGGCTTATCAACCCCAGTGCATAATAACATCCCAACATATTGGGACTCCAGTAAATTCAAAAGCTGTTGTTGCATATGCATTTTGCACTGCTCTGAATGACTGCAACATACAGATGAAATAGTGATTCAGGCTTCCCCAGAAGCCCAGTTATGAACTTTCACTATCTGCTTCTTGGCCAGTAGCACACATGGATGATCTATTTTCCCCAGGAAAGGAGACTTTTCCTTCAGATCCAGTCTCCCTCCTTCCCTCTCTTTCAGCTTCACATATGCTCATAGAACCATAGACTTAATCAGGTTGGAAGAGACCTCCAAGATCATTCACTTCGACCTAGCACCCAGCCCTATCCAGTCAACCAGACCATGGCACTAAGTGCCTCATCCAGTCTGTTCTTGAACACCTCCAGGGATGGTGACTTCACCACCTCCCTGGGCAGCCCATTCCAATGGGAAATCACTCTCTCTGTGAAGAACTTCCTCCTAACATCCAGCTTATACCTCCCCTGGCACAACTTGAGACTGTGTCCCCTCATTCTGTTGCTGGTTGCCTGGGAGAAGAGACCAATCCCCACCTGGCTACAACCTCCCTTCAGGTAGATGTAGACAGCAATGAGGTCTGCCCTGAGCCTCCTCTTCTCCAGGCTAAACAGGCCCAGCTCCCTCAGCCTCTCCTCATAGGGTTTGTGTTCCAGGCCCCTCATCAGCTTTGTTGCCCTTCTCTGGACATGCTCCAGTACCTCAACATCTCTCTTGAATTGAGGGGCCCAGAACTGGACACAGTACTCAAGGGGTGGCCTGACCAGTGCTGAGTACAGGGGAAGAATAACCTCCCTCGTTCTACTGGCCACTCTGTTCCTGATGCAGGCCAGGATGCCATTGGCTCTCTTGGCCACCTGGGCACACTGCTGGCTCATCTTCAGCTACTATCTACCAGTACCCCCAGGTCCCTTTCTTCCTGGCTGCTCTCCAGACACTCCGTCCCCAGCCTGTAGAGCTGCTTGGGGTTGTTGTGGCTAAAGTGCAGAACCCTGCACTTGGCCTTGTTAAATCTCATCCCATTGGCCTCTGCCCACCCATCCAGCCTGGCCAGGTCCCTCTGCAGGGCTCTCCTATCCTCCAACAGATCAACACCTGCTCCTAGCTTGGTGTCATCTGCAAACTTACTGATGCAGGACTCATTGCATCATTAGAGCTCAAACAACTCATAAGACTCTGCTGCTGAGGCTGTCTCATCATGTTTTTGTCTAGTTCACAGACATTGTCCATACTCGTATGCCTTTTCTTGTTCTGTCTTACTATTTTATTGCTATCTTCATGTTTGGCCACTCAGATAATGCTCAGGAAAACCTGTTCTTTCACTGACAATGCTCTGTCTTATGTCAGTCTTCTTCAGATTTGACTTCAGTGGGTCCTGCTGCTCTAGGTCAGTACAGAGGTGGAGCTGCAAATCTGCCATTTCTTACAGTAACTTAAAGAGATATCCACATCCCAAGCATGCCAACAACAGCAGACACCTTTTTTTGATGAATTTTCAGCTATAAATCAAATTTTTAAACATTGCTATTACACTCTCACCAAAGGTTTCTTAATTTATTACTTATGAAGGGAAATTAATTTTAATATGTACGACTTTGTCTCCGTTTAAAACTTCAATGGACTTTGCATACAACACAATTAATACTGTTTTTACTTAAGTTGTTGCTACCTAGCATTGCCATCTAAAACTGAGGACTGATCGGAACTCGATATAAGAAAAGTAGGATTTGGAAGTAAAATTACAGAGGTGGAAAGCTGAATTTAATGAAGATATTCAAGTGCAGAAATAATGCATGCTGAATAAAAATCAATTCCCAAGAACTCAGGGCTCTGAGATTGTGAACAAGCTCATGACTGTTTCTGTGCCTTGTATGATCCATGCAAGAAAAGAATCTTAGAATAACTCATGAAATTCATGACACCAATCCCAGTTTCACTAACACCCGTTGGCATCAGTGACATGGGACATTGTGACCCAATACGTCATTAAAAAACAACAGCTTAGCACCAAAGCAGTGACTTAATGTGGCAGTAGAGTGCTAGTGAGAACACTCAAATGGTGTCCTTTGCTCAGGTAACTGCAGTATCTTTCCTGTAGCATGGATGTAGTTGGACTGAAGACATACAAATCAGTAAATCAAAGACAGACTAATGAGTAAACCATGTGTATACACCATGCTGGGGAAAAGACAGAGAGAGAGTAAGATTAATTTTAATTTTCCCTCATTTTTTTCCTGTAACAAATTTGCATAGCCTTGTCTCTGCTTCAAGGAGCTCATTTGAAAATCCACATCTAAAAATAATTTAAAAAGAAAGTTAGAAATTACCAGTGAAGCAGAAATCCTCAGTCTCACCACCATACTTGTGTCATTTCCCTGTTTTTAGTGCTAACCCAGGCCTTGGTTTTTTTCATTTTCTTTCCCCCTTCTCACATCATGAGTGCTTGACTGTGGCTGCTAGTCAAATATATCCTCAAGGCTCCCAATGTCATTCTATAAAAGGATAAACAATTGAAAAAGAGAGATCAGCAAAATCTGCCTCAGAGGTTCTGGGAGGGCCAGGAAAACAAGTACCTTGTTTTAACTAATTAATTTTTATTATATATAAAAAAAAGGCAAACACAAAAAATCAACCAACCAAACAAAAAAACCACCAACCAAAACCAACAAAATTGAGATTGGGCAATCACCAGGAGGAATTTTCAGTTTCCAATAAATACTAAATATTACCAATTACTATATTAAATAATAGTAATTAAATATTACTGCTTACTAAATAAAAGCAAGCGAGGAACCAGGTGTGCACAATTACAATATCTGAAGAAAAATTAGTTAAAATACCCTTTTAGGGATGAACTCCTTCTGCGGTTAAGATCAGCATAAGAAAAAAAAACCCACTTTTGTGATTGCTTATCACAAATCTAGCAAGATAGAGTTGTTTTCTTGAGTCCTTAGTTTCTGGATCCATCTGATTGCATGGGAGGATTTGCTTCTATTAAAAGAAAAAAAAAACTGCCCATGGCATAGAAGTGTTTGTAGAATTATGCCTGTCATATTCACATGAAACTTAAGTAATGCAGGCCTTGTGTTATCCCTTTGGAAAGTTTAGGTATTACTAAGGTCCTATTTTTCAAAATTGCTTTCTTAAGTTCCATTAACTTCTACTTTGTTGTATTTTACTTTTTTCCCCTCTGGTTAGCTACAGACACACAAGCAGCCAGAAATATTAGTAATTCCTAAAAATAGCCATCCAAGCCTTTCTTTCCAAATTTAGAAAGATATTGCATTGCTGAAGAAAAGAGAGAATTAAAGCATTCACTAAAGGTGGGGTGTTTTGCTTTTGCCTCTTCGGTCAGCTTATTTTTTTTTCCTCTTGACTTCCTTTTTCATCTTTGCATCTCTTATCCTCATTTCCTCACTTCAGTTTTATTCTGAAGAGTAGCTGTCACTATTACTCATATTGTCCAGCTCTTCAGTTTTCCCTCATTTACAGTCATTCATCCCTTGCTTTCTTCCACTTTAAGTCTCTTCTCCCTAGCTCAGCTTTTCCCTAATAAAACTGTCTCAGAGCAGCACACTTCTCCAGCTCAAAGTCCCATTTGAACGATCGTAAAAGGGCATAAACATATAGCTGGGGATGGAAAAAAAACCTATTACAGATGATAAAAATTGGATGACTAATTTATGTATAAAATAAGGTCAGAGTCAGTTGGAAGTCTGATGGAAAAGAAGAAACAAACATTTCTGAAGAAGTGGAAGGGCTACTTCAACTTAAAGTATTTTAGTTTTTTCACTTCCAGAGGATTTGCTTAAAAATTCTTTACTCAAACATGCCCTCAGTCAGGTTCCACAAGATGTATGATCAAAAGCACAAATGGGAAGCTTTAATTTTTGGTGTTTAACTGAAACAAAAGATCTTCTCTCCACCAAAAAAAAAAAAAAAACACCAAAAAAACCCAAACCCAAAAAAACCCCAAACCCACCCGTCTCTAAAATATTGTAATTTTATATGAAGGAACTGTAGCCCTTGAGCCAATCACCAGTTTGAAAGATCCACTCTTGTGTAAAGTGTTCAGAATGGCTTTTGGACAAAGACCACTGTGCGAGCTCTAGAAATAGTCAATCAACATTTAAGCACAGCCAAATGCCCCTCTGCGTCACGCATTAACTCTTTCTACTTTCCAAACACTACAGTTAAGGGAACTGGGTCTGCAACTCTAGTCCTTTTTCTCAATTCATCTTGCTAATGTGCCATCCCTTGATCTACTATCTTGCCACCACTTCTTTCCCTTCTTCTAGGCATTTATTGCTTGTGCAATGGTGACATCTTTGCTGTCATCCCCTTAAAACTTTACCCAGCTCTCTGGAAGCATTGTCTAATGCCCACCTCCCTTCTCCACTCTTTCAGAGAAGCTACAGCAACGGCTGGAGGTGCTGATGCATCCCTACTCATCATTTTTCTCCTCTCCTCCCTCAGGATTCCTCCTCTACCACACCAGTACACTGTCAGCTTCTTCTTCCGCCACATTGCCTGAGCGTGGGGCTGAGCTCGGCAGCTGGCTAACCCGTGGCATGAGTATCCCCAGCAGAAACCTTGGTCCTCGCCCTCATAAAACCAATAAGGCACTTCCATGTCTTTTAACGAGTTTGTGCTGTGGCAGCTAGTTTCATACAATTGCAGCCTAAAAACCTGAACTGAGTACAGTGAGGAGTGCTGGCCCTTCATCTCTCTGAAGTCAGCATGCCAACAAGCATACATCCTGCCTTTACTTATGTAAATCAAAGTAATTTCGCCTTTAGCTTTCAGTCTTATTTCTCACTTTACATGCTACCAGAGCTTAGTCACACGAAAGATATACTTACCAGCTCCATCTCTTAACTGTTTGTCCTTTTGACTCCCCTTTCTCTGCTGCTGCAACAGTGTTTGCTGACCCTCAACTATCCCCTCCTTTCCTCACAGATGTCCTCCATCCAGCCCACTTCGAGCAGATGAGGACAAAAAGCTGTCCCTGAACAGAAGGAAATGTACTGTATAGGAAATAATTCTTAATGAATATTGCCATTCCCACAGAGGGCAAAGAAATCTGTTGTAAAATCAAAGCATGAAAGTGCAGTCTTTGTGTAAAAGGGAAAGGAAAAGGTAACATTTCTAATTGAAAATTAAAGCAAGAAGCATGATAGTGTATTTATTGTGTTAACGTACCATTTGTCTTCTGGGCAAGTTACTAAAGGTCATTTGTTCTTCATGGCAAGTGTTGAAAATAGTTTATGTTGTGGGTCTAACTTAAAGGAACAATGTCAAAACCCTTGGGCCCAAAATAACCTTTTTATGCCAACACAGAGATCTAAATCTCTTACTGAGGATAGTGGTGATGTTTGCATTTCGCTCTCTCCCCCTCCCTTCCCCTTCTAACCCCTTCTCCCTTTCACATGAAATACCTCACCACAGAAGACAGCGCAGACTGCATAGTTAACATGCCTACTCTACACTTTGTGCTGCTCAGCTTTTGCTCTGCCCATTCTGCCAGACACCCAAGACAAGTGTGCCTGGTTCCTCAACCAGCCTCCAACCAAATGCAAGGTAGTGCATTTGTGAGAGAGAGAAATGGAAGGGGAAGGTATCAGACCTACTTTCAGCTCCCAGAAGAAACACAGCACAAACTGCTGTGTGCTCTAGAAGGTAGGACATTATGATATGGGCAGTTCAAAAACAATGCTGTTTTCCTGCCTAAGCAGAGACTCTTGGGGTCACACTTAACTGCTTCTGTCAGAAGGGCCTGGCTGTATTAGGTGGAGCTTTGCTAAGATGCTGCTGCGAAAAAAGAAATGCATGCGTGGGTGACAGATCCACAGAAAACCAGACAGATATAAAAATGGATATGAATATGGAATTCAAGGCTCTGAATGGCTGCAGAATGGCAAAACACCTGGAGCCTCAAGTAATAATTTAAAACACAGCCGATCTTCACTAGTGCACACACAGATGCTCCCTCCTATGTGTTAGTGTAAGATCAATGCAATAGCACTATCCTCCTATAAGTGTTGTCACACTATCCTCAGTTCTTATTTTGAGCCTATTGAGAGATCCTGCAGATGTGGGATATAAAAACAATACTAAATAGCACCAAGAAGAAGGAGCTATGAGATATGTATATACACAAATATATGTATATATATATATCATGGAACCATAAACACCTTTCCACTTCCCAAGCAGAAAATCCTGCTGCACTGAGTGAGGCTGCACCACTGCTGCCTGCATTGCTGCCACCCTCTTCTGTGGGCAAAGAGACTTTCTGTCTCCACAGCCATCATTCCCACACTTCTGAGCTCCACTCGTGACTTCCGATGTACATCACATACATGACACATATGAGAGGAGAGGCAATATGTCATGTTTTCCTACCCCACACATCCCCTACAGAGATCCATATATTAGATGTGTCTTTTCCAGGCTGAATCCCACAAGGTGAACACCTCCCATGAACTAATGCTGAGCGGGTTTAGAATAACCTTTCAGAAGGCACTCAGCACTTCACAGGATTTAAAAGCAAAAGCCTCAAGAAAGGCAAAGCTCATTTTCCTGAATTCCCAGCTCTGGCTGCCATTTGTGACAGACTTCACACATTTATGTGCTGCCCTGTCACATTTGGGTGGCAAAAAAATGGCAAAGTATAGATGCCGTGGCAAGTAGATGAGACATGTTTTTCCTCTTCAGTGTTCTTAGGCTCAGATTTCCCTTCAACTCATAGAGGAAGAGAAAAAACCCTTGGGGCAGACAGAAACATTTGGTAATTGTGAAAAGGATTTTTAAAAATTAAAAATAAACACACTATGAAACATAGAGCAACCTTTGCCTTTCTGAAATTCCAGGTGGAGACTTTCATATAGGTAGACTAATATAATAAATAAGCATTTGCACAGGCGTACATGTTAACACAGATTTTTGCATACAGATCTTATGGGTGAATTTCTGTATCAGATGCATAAACCACAATAATAAGATTTCTGGATATCTTCTTTCCTTTTCAGTTGGTTGGAAAGACTTGTAGCTAAAAACAGAATAACAATTCAGACAAGATTATGGTTCCTACCAAACCCTGTGCTTATTTTGCTTAACCTAAGTATCCAAGGACAAACTAGAAGGTGATGGGAAATCTAGCTTTATTTAATACTACCTATACACCTCAAAAAAAAAAAAAAAAAGGTGCTATGGTTGAGGGTGAAAGATTTAAGCAGCATACCATATCTGCATCAAGTTTTAAACAGTAGTGAGTCTTGTTTTGAATTTGCATTTGATGGTGGGCATTAATGTTACTTGGTTTACAGATGGAACATCTCCCAGAGTCCCTGCAAAGCCTTGACAAAAGCAGTCATCATCAGACTTTTCAGGTTTCATGGCTCACAGATATATGAAATATCACCCTGTAAAATATGTATCAATAGATAAACAACCCCACAATTAGGTTACACACACACACAAACCACATACCCTGATTCCTTTTTGCAATGAGTGAATGCACTTTTATTAGTGAAAAGCAAGTACTGACACACAGGATTTAAAGTCTGAGTTAGCACTTGGGTGGTATCCCCTTGACTCAGGCGTGTCACAGGATTGCCTTTAATGGGCAAATTACCTCAGTAAATTCTATCCTATACAGCTGTAGTTAACACCAAGTATCTAACAGTAACTCTGACTTTAATCAAGCTTCAATATGGACATTTTATTTCACCTTCATCTCCTGCATCTATTTCAAAGTAGAATGTTCAAGTCAAATCCAAAGGCTGAAAACAGGTTTAAACAGCGAGATATTAAACATTCTAGCTGAAATCCTGGCTCTTTTGAATTCCACAGCAAATATCCCATTCACTTCAATACTGCCAAGGTTTTTACCATGGTGAACAGCCTGGAATTCAGTTTGTAAAGGTGAAGCAATAAAGAGTGTGAATCAACTTGCATTGAAGTCCACGGACAGGCTCTTATTCATAGCAATGAAGTGGATCAAACTCTAAGCCCGTTTTGGCAGAGCCATGCCCTTAGAGATAATGAAAGAATTGTTGTAAATGCCAGGCAGAATTAGGAAGTACAAGAACACTCAGTACTTTATACAGTGTTTTACAAGAAGTTCAAAGCTCTAAACTGGACATAAAGTTAAACAAATTGCATTTGGATTGAGAATCAGTCATTGCAATGTATTAAAAACCCAAGCTAAGTTTTTCTGTAGAGCTTCAAGTAGGCAGAGCAGAATAACAATTTACTTAAATGTAAAAGGAAACCTGTAAAAGAGAGAGAAAGACAGAAAACAGAATCATCTCTGGGAGCTAAAAAAAACCCAAACCATAAACTAAAGAAGCAACTCTATCTTTCAGTGATAGCTCTATGATTTCATGTATGGTTTCGGCTTATGTGTATGCTGTAGTGAATCATATAATATTGAAAGATGAAAAATGCTCACAACTCAATTAGAAAGAACAGCTCACAATTGATCCTGCCACCAAAAACGTTTGCAACACAGAATTAGGTTTTTAGCCTTGACCTATTAATTTAATCCAAAACACAGAAACGGCTATCAGGAATATTTCACATAGACTGGCTTTGCTTGCCAGGGTTTCCCTATGGCAAGGTAGACTCTGATGTTATTTTGTGGGACCTGCTCTTTTATCATCTTGGTAGGACTACACTTGAACCTCGCCAACTGAGCGGCCACATACTTGGAATGTTACTGGGTTTTATCCTATTCTCCATAGCAAGTTAATTGCTTTGAAACAATGCATTATAGGAAGCAGTGGCTACAACATGCAGTTGACATCACAGCACTTCAATGAAAAAGATGTTAAAGGAGGACAGACTGAGGAAAGGCAGAAGGGCAAAATACTGTAAGCATCAAGTCTGTCATTTTTATCTTATTAGGAAATACACAAATCCTGTAAAGATCTAACATATATATGCAAAGAATACTTCTTTCTGAACATGATGTAAACAGCAAGTAAACTCTTCCAGCTGGGATCAGTGCATTGGTTAAAGAATACAGGGGGGACCACAAACTCAAAGCAGCTTGTGGGATGAGGAAAGCAGAGATCCCACTCATACTGAACAGCAGTATGAGCCACGCAGAGCCCTCTGTGGAAAGACTGGTGAAAAGCGATCCCAGCTGATGTGAAGGCAGAGCCAAGATGTAGTACAGCAGACACTTTTTTCAGGGCTAGCAGTGTAGGTGGGGGTTAGGCTGTCAGTCCTCACATCAGCTTGGGAACTATTCACAGAATCACAGAACATTTCCAGTTGGGAGGGACCCATACAGATTATCAAGTTCTGCTCCCGGCAGGACTACCTAAAACTAAACTATATGACTAAGAACATTGTTGCGAGGCTCCTTAAACACTTGATAGGCTTGGTGCAGTGACCACTTCCCTGCAGAGCCTGTTACAGTGATCAGCCACCCTCTCAGTGAAGAACTCTCTCCTCATGTCCCATCTGAACTTCCTCTGACATATTGTCACAAAAGAGGCTGTTAACACAATCCTGAGGCTTATATTGATACGATTGTTTTGCTCTTTTTGCTGGCAGCTTTTTTCCAGTTTTGTAATCAAGAATGTAACCCCTTGGTTCATTAGATTAAAAGGCAATGTTTTTTTCAGTTAAGCTCATCCAACATTTTAATGCAAGCCTTGGTTAACCTGGTAATTGGGATATTTCTACTTTCCTTAAAGGTAAGCAGTGCCTATAGAAGCACCTCTGCAGAAAAAAACTTTTGAGAGCCTGAAGCACATGATAAGTGTAGAACTCCAGGAACCTAACACATCATCCAGTCAGCTGAGAAATTCAAATGGATGCCCAAGACTATCAAGTACCACAATACATAAAGAAGTCTCTGGCACACAAGCAGCAGCACTGGATAAGGTAAAGGACAGCTTTGTACCTTGATTTTGCATGCTGACTCCCTAGGAGAAGAGGCACGCAAGACCAATTTCCCTTGAAATAGATGATAGTACACACTGGTGTCCTGAGTGAGACAAATGTAGGCAGCCAAGAATCCCATCTGAAGAATCCACTGAAGAACAGAAAATGAAAAATGTAGAGCTCCATAAAAGGAATGTACCATGCTAACAAAGTCAACCAGAAAGGGCAGAGGGGAAATTTAGAGGGCTAAGAAGGAATCTGAAAAGGACATGCTTGAAGAAGTTAAAAAAGGAAAGGAAAAGGATAAGCCAATCTTCAATTAGATTTAAATATTGAAAGCATTTCCTTTTCCCAGTGACAAAACAATGTTCAAGAAGCACGTTTGTCTAAGAATTCTGAATTAAAAAAATGCAAGAGGAAAAAGGTAAACTTAATTCAACATGTAATCAAGATTTTCAATTACAGTTATTTGGAATTCCGACTTCTGGACCTGAGAAAGAGTCCAAATGCATTTTGTGTTCATTTTTCAGAATGCTGATATCCAGCAAGGAAGGATACTCTCTCATTTGCTAAGTGCACTTGGCAAAAACAAATGAAGACATAAAAGAAAACAGAAAACTCCTCCCCGTGCATAATGGAAAGGGAAATGGTGAAGGAATAAGTTGTTTATTTCAGTACTTGCATCTTTTGAGCAGCAATCTGGTAGCTGTTATACTCACTGCTTGTATTTGAGATTAATCTTTACTGTGGCAGCAGTGGATTGCATGTGGGGCTTGTCATTAGACTTCTAGGCTGGGGATTTCCAGGCATTCAGCCTGCAGCACAGTTCATCTGCCTCTGAGGTAAATGAGAGGTTTAGTGTTTAATTCTGTAGCAGCAGAGAGAAATCACAAGCGCTTTTCAATCACCATCCCCTATTACAAAACAAGACCAGAAACATCCTCTGATAACTGCTCTAAAAAAATGCAGGAAGGAGATATCTGTATAAAACCATACAGAGGGACTGGTCCAAGATTTGGACTATTTCTTTGCTGAAATGGGTGCTTAATCTGTCTTTAATAGTCCTAAGAGGACACTTCTGTAGACATTCTAAGACTTCCAGCACTATTTACAGTGGGATCTTATTATCAGTCATGTCTGTGAGAAATTAAAATAATGGAAAAATATCAAATGCAATTGAGAGGAAATAAATGTGAGCTATGTAGGCCTTCCCCACATTTAGACACCACATGTTTATTCAGCTTTAAAACAGACCAGATTACTGGTTATTTGGACATACTGACCAGGCATCTGCCTAACAACCAATGATACAACTGGAAGAAAGATTTATCTGAAGGATGCTGATTTTAAATTGCATTGGCCAACTTTGCTGCTTTTACATATAAGGAAGAAAAAAGGGAAATGAAGGCCTGTGCTTTACATGAGCACCCCATCATATAGAATTGTTTTCTTAGGTCAAAACCAAAAGGAACATGCTGATAGGCCCCAGCATCAAAACCCATTGTGTATCTCTTTCAGCTGTAAACAGAATTACAGAATCACAGAATTAACCAGGTTGGAAAAGACCTATCCACCTGACATCAACCTATCACCTGACACCTTCTAATTAACTAAACCATGGCACTAAGTGCTTCATCCAGTCTCCTTTTAAACACCTCCATGGACAGTGACTCTAGCACCTCCCTGGGCAGCCCATTCCAATGCCAATCATTCTTTCTGTGAAGAATTTCTTCCTAATGTCCAGCCTAAACCTGCTCTGTTGCAGCTTGAGGCTGTGTCCTCTTGTTCTGTCGCTGGTTGCTAGAGAGAAGAGACCAACCCGTACCTGAGTGCAACCTTCAGGTAGTTGTAGACCTGTAAGGGCTGGAAGGGATCTCAAGGATCATCTAGCTTCAACTCCCCTGCCATGGGCAGGGATAACTCACACTAGATCAGGTTGCTCATCCAACCTGGCCTTAAAAACTTCCAGAGATGGGACTTCTACCACTTCTCTGGGCAACTTGTTCCAGTGTCTCACCGTATTTTCTTCTATCAATTAGCCCTATTTTCAAAATACGCTTTTGCCATAACTAATGGAAGGAGAATGTCTTTTTAATTAACTAGGGGTAAGAAAGTAAATTCTAGGATGACGCTATCAAAAGCAGTCACAGACCACTTAGTTTTGCTGTCATGGAAGTCAATGGAGATTTCAACACTGACTGCAGACATAGCAGAATTCAATTAATGGCAAGGACTTTTGAACTGTGCATGAAATGCATTCAATAGCACTCACCCTCCTTCAGGAGCAGTTCTACTGCAGTTAGTAGAGCTAACAGCAGAATATAGTGCTACTCCGTCTCTGTCTCGGTAGCACAGTCTGGCTCTGAGTAAGCAATACTAAACAATAATTCTTGCTTAAGAATTCTTTATACAGAAGGTTCCAAATAAAAAAGAGAAAGAAAACAAAGTCTCTAAAACATAGCCATTAACAGTTGTGCACTGTCAAAATCACATCTAGTAAAACTGCATGAGTTAAAGCAAGTAATGACAATAATTTGAATTAAATTAAATCAAATTTGACAGAATAGAAAGAAAACAAATCAAAGGCTTTGACATCAACATAAAACCAGAATTCTGCCCATTCCTTTAAGAATGGCTGTTGTATTGAGCTGCGTTCTGACCTTTCCCAGTATTGAAGAATAGAGTTTTTTAAAATTATTCCTGTCTTTGCTACCCCTGCCACTATTCCCGCTCCTGTTATTAGTAGCTGTTAGTCACTGCTGTTCCAAGGTGCATGGTAGTGTTATACCTTAAAAAAGAGGCAAGAACATTAGTGCTTTTTGAGGGGAAAAAAAGTAATGTTTCCCACTCTTCCTTCTGGAGTTCAAAGCTGCATTGTGGTATAAAATTAAACAATAAAGTAACTAAATGAAAAAATAATAGTTTAATAAATATACTGGGAGATTGAAACGCATTAAATCAATGTCCTGATGTAAGGGAGAGAAGAAAGACACTTTTCTGTGACTTGATTGAACTTTGAATAGTAATTGTTTCATGCTCAGAACATCTACTGAATTCAATGGGAGCACCAAAACCAGATCAATTAGATGATCAGAGTTGCTTGGGAAAGGCCTGCCGATCACTTTGAGAAAACAAACTAGACAGATAGTGCAGATGAATGTAAGCCCAGAACTAGGCTACAAGATTAAACAAACACGGCTCTGCAAATCCTACGGCCCATAAGGAAGCACACGGACATACACAGTCCTGATCATGCCTCTTAAAACCAGGTCTTGCTCACAGTGGAAAAGGGCTTTGTCACAAAAGTCAGTGTGAATATGAATTGCAACACAAGTTTGACCAGGCTTCAGGAGGTGAAGTCAAAATGCTGACATTAAGCTAGGGATAGTAAATTACTTTCCACTATACGTTTAAAACCTACTGGATCAGCTGGCAGCACAGCAGCTCTTTGCACCAGCAGAAGGCCTGTCAGAGTACATTTTTGCCCTTAAGCAGTGATGAAACTCTGGCTCCAGTCCACAGCAACCAATACCAACAAACAAAGTCTGCTTCCAGGCCTGTAGCTGGATCCAAGTGGACAAACCCCTGTGATGCTGCAGAAGCCCTGCTGATTTTAGTCCTGAAACACAAAAAAAACCAAACACCTAACTGCCAGCTTTGGACCCTTAATGCTTAAGATATAATGTAAGAGCTGTTTTAAAATGAGGATCATAAAGGAGAATTTATAAAAATCCTTTCTTTAGCTTTTTTCTCCCACTCTGTTGTTTACGAATGGCATTGTAATTAATCCCTTATCAGTATTTCCATGCTGCACAGTCAGGTTTGTGGATCAGTTTCACACAGCTGCAAAGTCTTATGAAGTCTCACCTGTGTTTTGTTAAGCTCACAAAGGAACATTACTCATACCCAAGAACACTTCAGTACAACAGTAAGTAGCCTGATACAGGACTTTCAGTCTTTAGCCCATTTTAATGACATGATCTCTATTTGTGTTACAATGACAGCTGGCTCTGCAAACATTAAGCCTAAAAATAAAAGCTAACTATGACAGCATATTGAAGGTTTTTTAAATGGCAGTCCAAGTCATCAAGTAGTTCAAACCTATTTGAGCTCCAAGCATTCTCACCATAAAGACTATCAGCAGTTCAGCTACACTCCCCAGTTCTCAAAAGCACATAAAACGGATATCAAAAGGACTTAAAGGGGTTGTACTTCAAGTCATTTGGTGTCAGAAAAATGGCACATTCATTCCCTTCTCCATCAATAATCAAGAATTTATATCCATGGAGAGACTATAGAAGAGAATCAGAATGATTCTTCCTCTCTTACACCTTCCCAACTCCTTGCAGCCCACAGCTCACAGACTTTCCAAATACCCCAAGACAGGGCTTCAGAATGTATCTACATCTTTGTATTCAACAAAACAGGCTGCTCAGGGTGGTTGTGGGGTCTCCTTCTCTGGCAGTACTCAAAACCCACCTGAATGCATTCTTGTCTGATCTACTCCAGGTGATCCTTCTCTAGCAGGAGGGTTGGACTAGATGATCTTTAAAGGTCCCTTCCAACCTCTAACGTTCTGTGATTCCGTGGTTCAACTAACCTGATGGATTTTTTTTCGACCCTTTTCTCTGGCTTCATTCTAACACAGCTATACTTTAGACTATCCATACCCTCCAGTGGTGAGTTTCACACCTGTATCAAAACCTAGCAGTCCATACTTGGGCTCAAAACTGATCTAACCATATCTGCGCCATTCCAGATAGAATAAACCTCCACAGTGGGCTTCCTCCAATGTGAGTGCAAAGCAGGCATCCATGGCTCCTGCTAGGCAGCTTCAAACACCACCACAAGTGAAGGTCTCAATGTGTTCTCCACATAGCATTGAGCTGTGGTGAGGATACTGATGCAGCACTAGTTCACACATGCAGAACATGCCTTATTCAAAAAGAAAATTCTACAGACTTCTTGTTTTTTCCCAAATGACTACCAAACAGAGGATGCTGCAGTTTAAAACAAACAGACAAAACCCAACAAGAAAACCAACAAAACGAAAACATCCCAAACAACAATGGAGGTATTTAGAAGAGATGCTGGAATTTTGCAGTGACTTCCATCAGATCATAGAAAAATTCAGGTTCAGAGGGAACTCAGCAGGCCTCTGTCCTAACCTCCTGCTCAAAGCAGGGTCAGCTAGGAGATAATGCAAAAGCAGCATCTGCTAAAAGAGTGTTTTCTCTTTCTCCCTTTGCCACTCAGCCTGATGTTCCTGCTACATCATTAGGACAACTGCTAATGCTTATGTGAAAGGGTGTGTCATTAAAAAACAAACAAAACATTAGCTTGCAGCCAGATCAGTCCTTTGCTCTGGTATTCCATACCAGTTGGCCAAGAAGCCAACTAGAAAGGACGTGTAATGGCCCCATACAGTGATAACACATCCTGATGCCACTGTAAAGTGGTTATACAGGTACAGTTGGAGTCTTTGGCTTTTAGTCCATTGATTCTAAGACAGATTAGTACTTAGTAAATTACGTTGTAACTTTCATCACTTTGTAAATACATTAAAAATTCACAGTAAAATCTTGGGCCTTCAGACAACAAACTGAAGCCTATTGAGAACCACTTGTTTTCCCCAGCTACCACTCACAAGCACTTTGAAGTAGTCCACAATCATTTAGCATGAGTTGAAAAGGCTGGAAAAGGAACTCCTGTAACAAGACTGTACCTTGCTGAAACCAAAGAATTGGCAGAACTTCCCATCAAATCTTCTGTGGCCTGAGCCACTGTTTTAAAAACAGTGTTGCCAGTGGTAATAGTTCTGATCATTCTATCTTAAAGCAGAAAAATTGGAAAGAATCTTTTTCCTTTTACTCTCAGAAGCGTGGGATACATTTACACGACACACTGAAAAAAAGGTACTCTGCAGCTCATAGAGGGCTGGTAAATGGTACAGAGATCATTTGCTCACATTTGCCTCTTAACGTGAGACACACAGTTAAATGGCATACAATATATTTAAAATTAAAACACTTTTTCAAGCAATATAAAAAGATCCAGACACTCTCTAACATATAATTAACTTGAGAAACAAGCTAAAAGAGCTTGGCAGTACTCAAAGAGATTAATGCACGTGTGGATGAAAACATTCATATTTGCATTCAAAATAAAGTCTCCTCCTACAAGTAACTTAGACCATACATTTCAGCTGTGGAGTCTCTGCTCCACAAAGTGGCTACTGCAGAGACTGGTGCCACCTGCCACCAGCAGCAGAGCACCTGTGACACCAGCTGCATGAACGTCCTTTTGAGTCTTCACAGTCCTTGCTGGGAGCAGACAGAAAGCATGCCAGTATGCCTCCGGCAACTGAGGAGCCCCTCCTTCAGGATGCTTATCTGAGGTGTGGGTGCTGAAGTTCAGGCAGCCAGGCTATGTGGAGAAAATCTATACAACCACAGTTTTATCTGTTCCATGTCTAATCCTCAGCAGTGCTTGATGACCTGAGCAACCTTATTCAATTTAAAAATAGAATATAACTTGAAAACTGCCTTTGTTTTTAGTGTGGAGTTGAGTAATAGAGTCCCTAAAATATTCAGTGATTCTATGAGCATCAAGAATGCAAGGGTTTATTAAAACCAAGAAACAGGATGCACTCTACATGTTAAAGCAGGGTAACAGAGGAATATAACATAATATGCTATCATGTAATATAATATAATATTAAATATTTATGCTTCATTATTCTATTTCTACTGAAATACCTATTTCCAGAAGAGGTATAATCTTAGGAAACCTTCATGGGCATTCACTGATATGGTACACAGACATACATGGGAGGGACAAGAAAAGCTCACACAAACCAGCTTTGTAGCTCTTAAAAGCAAGTAACACTCACTGGTAAGTAAAAAACAATGTTATTTAAACAAGTAGATTAGAAAATGATTCTTTGCAATACTACCAGACACAGAGCACTGAAAGAATAAAAATTAATCTAAAAATATGCACACAGATTCAAAAGGGAGCAACTTCTCTTCTCTCCTTTCCTACCACCACTGCTTAATGGTGTGAATTGGGTTCCAAATGGACAAAGTGAAAAGTAAAATCCCTTCAGAAAACACAATTGGGGTTTCATTTCTCTGAGTTGGTATCCATCTTGATGAGTGCATTAGAAGCTCAAGCAAACTGTGCCTATAGCTAATCAAAATGCAGTGGAATTGCAACATAGCCAATGATCACTGCGGGTCCTCTCACTTCTTTTTATTCTGCACTGAAGATAGGATTAAGTACAGGTGAGAAAGGGGGAAATAATCCAAAGCTATATACTAATACTATTTAAAGTATTAACTTTCAGCACAGCAACATGCAGAATATCTGTGCTCCTATGGGTGATTTATATTATCACCAGCAAGAGAAGGGATGAAAAAGAGAGGAGAAGAAAAGAATGGAAGCAGAGTATCTGCAGTAAAAACCTGGCATGCAACTGGGTCCTCTAAAGTGGTAATCAAGTCCTTTAGAGTTGAAATGATTAATATTGATTGTGCACATTTCTGGGGAGAAAAAACAAAACCAAACATGTAAGAACACTAAAAATAATTTGACAGAGTATTATATTAGCTTAATGTTTGCATGTTGTTTCAGCAGACTAGCTGAAAGATCACACTGAGCAAAACCTGAGCTGTACATGGCACAGAGTGGTGACACTACAGAAGACACAATGAGGTGTGGGCTGGTTAAGCAAGGAGACTGATACAATGAGTACAACAGAAACTCAAACATAATGTCAGCAGTGGTCCAGGGAAGTTTTTCCAGCCCTTACTGGAGTAATGCTCAAAGTGCCCTAAAAAGGCAGATCTTTCATTCCTTTATTTGGAGAAATGTTACAAAATTTTAATCCTCTGTCAGCATCTCTAAGTAAATAAGGTAGGATGTTTAGAAAACAATCACAGGCCTAAGCCATGCTGTTTTCACAGCTAGGAGTGTTTTCCTTTAATGTACTTTACAAATTGAACCCTTGGTCTGGGAGTCCATATTGAACACAACTGAACATAATAGTATCAATTGTAAGATTGTAAGTGCTTCAGAAGAGCACAAGTGAAGATCAGCCCAAAAACTGAGCACTCTGCTCTGCAGGCTCCATCATTGCCCACCTTCAACACACTCACCTTACTCCAACTCCACCAAGCTTTGCATGAGGCACACAGTTCAACTCTTCTCACTGCAAGGATGAGGAGCAAAGCTGGGAGGAAAAAACTACAACAGTCCTGGGCCCCTTTGTTTTGCCAGCCAAGAGATACGCCCTTCATCTGATGTTCTGACATGAGTCCTGTCCATGCTACTTGCTTCCAGTCCTACTGCTCTTGCTGCCACCATAGCCAAGGCTGGGCATTCGCCAGTACCTTCTGGTGAGAGAAGTGTGGAAGCCATGGCTGCAAGCAACTGTTTTCCCCCCAGTATTTAATTCTGAGACAGAGACCACTTTGCATTCAAGCCAAGCAGCAACACTTACTGCAGGTCAGATTATTGTTCCCCAGCTAAGAAACCTAAGAATTTGAATGCAGGTTTACTTCCCTCAAACCTTTTTGCCATTTTGTAATGGGCTGTGGGTCCAGCCCAGTCCTGTCAACATGTCCACACACAAAACACGGCATTTTCCTGAATGAACCTTCAAAAATAGTCGTTACAGTATTAGACTTTCAACAAAAAGGAAGTGCATTGTTTTTCTCCACTCATGATTTACCAAAAATTCGGTTTGAACACCACTTACCCACTGGTGACACATTCTGGCCCAAAGAGGGTTTTGTGTGAGAGATGACAAAAAGATCAACCACAGCAGACCTTCCTCATGACCTCTCTTTATATGCAGTTTAGGCAGAGCCAGCACACAATCCTGCAGCTACGCAGGTGGTGATTTGAGACAAGGAAATTGTTGTTGCCAACTGTATTGTAAATCCAGCTGCTACTACAGGGATCGCAGACAAAATGCAAGCATTGTTGCCTTCATAGCAACCCAATGGTGACCAGCACACCAAACACCTGAGGATTCACACAGACCATGGTGTGCACCAAGTGCCTTTCCCCGGGAATTTGTCGCTACTTGCCTGCTACACCTCTGCATGTCACAACCAACTGCCTTGTGCAAAGTAAAAAAGTAAGATAAGAAACCACAGCAGTTGTCCACATTCTACCAAACTACAGTACCAGGGAATGTTTTGCATGATGGCAAAGAAAGAGTGAACAAGGTTCAGAAAGAGCAGCAAATCCATAATGAAATTCCACTGCATGAGCTGTTCCACAGATTCAAAGATGACTTCGTACATACTGAAAGCTGGCAGTCTATCTCTGCTTGACTACAGCAGTACCAGTGAAACCTGGTATATGAAAATCTGCCAATGGGTAGATTTTCTACCATGTGGTACTGAAAACCTATGTGGTCAAGACTCACTAGGACCTATGAAGTTCCAGTGGTGTCTAACATGCACACTTATTATTCCCAACAAAGGCAACACATCCTTTTTTGAAAATAAATTATTTTTTGCTGTCCCTTGTTTAGTAGCAATTGGTGCTTGCACTACACTGAAGTTTAGGGAGTGTGCTAGTTTGAAGCTAGCTAGAATGTTTTGGTGAGAAGGACTAGATTACAGGCTGTGAAGGGAAAACAGTGGTGATGTCTACTTCCCTCATAGGCTTGCTGAGATGTATAAGAACAAGAAATAAAAACCTAGATAGGCACTCTCACTTCTGCTGGGGAACTGGCTGAGCTGTATCCCTCTCTGCTGTTTTTTTTTCTAATCCACTTTGCTTCCTAACCCCCTGGCCAAACCTCCATTCTTCCTTGGGACTGGGGTAAGGTTGAGAGGGGTAGGGTGAAGGTGAAGGGGTGGTTGAGAGCCCCTCCTGGGGACTCAGGTTTCTGGGAGGGCTGTTGTGTTTCTGTATTGCCTTTTACCTTGTATATTTCTGTATATAAATGTATATACTGCAAATATCTGCTTGTATATTGTACTAGCTGCAAATATAAGTTCCATTCATATTTCCTGAGCTGGCTGGAGTCTAGTCTGGGTGATTTCTAAAGTGTGGGGGCTAGGTAACACCCAAACCATCACAGGGGGGTTGGAGGTAAATGGTCCTTTTGTGTCCCTTCCAGCCCTGACAATACTATGACTCTAAATCAGACCAGAAAAAACAGCCTATTAGCCAGATTTACCTTTTGATGGCAAACTATTGGCTTGAAAAATTAAAAAGACCCTTGAACTACAGCAACATGCCTCACTTTTGCTTTGGTTTGTGTGGTACCTTTCAACTGATACATCTGTGGGGATGTTTTAAATAAAACTCATTAAATCATTATGAAATATAATTACACAGTGCCAGAAAGCTCTTCATCCACCATAAGGTATCCACAGCGGTGTTAAATATTTTATCTTATTGTTAGCTTACTATAAAAAGATTTTAGCCTTTAGCTGATCTTTGTTTGCTATCCACTGTAGTGCATCTCAAGGAGGCAGAGCTTTCCTGTGCACTGCTTTCCTTCCTAAGCAACACATTTCAGATTTCACCTTAGCTCCTCTGCTACAACCAATGAAAGGAATGTGTGAAGCTACTCTAATATCCTCTGAAGTCAACAGCCAACACAAAGGAATATATGCCACATCACTTTAAACCTTCAGCTCCAACATTTCTAATGGTTTTTTTTTTTTTTGTTGTTGTTCTAATTGGGTATTTTGGTTTAAATCCTCCTCTCTGATGAACTTTTCAATTAATGCAACTCATTTTTAGCTTGGTATTTTGCCTAGTTCCCTTTAAACTGAAGCAATTATAGAAAAAATAAGTGCTCCAATAATTTTAAACCTCTCTACACTTTGCCATATTATCAGTGTATTTCACTGCAGTTCTTTAAAGGTCCAAGCTCTTCATGAGTGCTTACTATTCAAACACACAGAGTCTACAAACTGATTAAATATTATCAGACAACTTAAAATCTTCATGAGAGCTTTGGCTTTCCAACATTGAAAGCAAATGCTGTGCTAAACTCAGAGGGTACTATGACATGGTATGCTTCAAATAAGAGAAATACTAGAATTCTTTTCAAACAAGACAATATCAAGACTTACATATACGGCAACAACAAAAAGAAAACCAACCCAGCCTCTTCACAACTGAAGAGTGAACTTTTCTTAACAGATCATGAATCACAGAACTTAGGCCAAGTCCTTTCAGAAATGTGTGGTTGGCTGCATGCAAAGCCTCATCAACTTCCACACTGCTAGGAGAGTCCCAGTAAGGCTCCTTCTCTTGCAGAACAACTTGCATGACTAGGGCTTTAGGGAATGTATATTTCATCTGGAAGGAAAAAACACCACAGGTAGATAGAAACACTCACCTGGGGGGCTGCAGAGGTTTCAAATTACTACCATCTTTGCAGTACAGCACCCAAACTTCCGCTACTCTTCTTGTGTCAGCAGTTCACTTGTATGAGCTCTGGAGCAGGAATTTACCTCATCTTATATACTTAAATGCTATCTTAAAAAGCTCATTCATAAAAATCATGTACTGCACTTAATCATAGTTCTTAATGCTCTTTTCATGTGAAGTTTTCAGAGTAGATATAAAGGTGGAAACTATTATTTCCTTCTACTAGAAGGGGAAATTAAGAGGAGAGCTTGTTCTGGTGGCTATTGCTTAAATGATGAAACTCAAAGAAATATACAGAATACAAATCAAGGAAACTGGCGCTTTCAGTGCAAGGCTTTGTTCCTCTGTGTTACACTACACAAAGAACTAAAAAAAACCCCACTGTATAATGTATGATGGGACATGACTAGTGAAAAGCAGGCTTACTGCATCCTATACTCACCTGTACTTAGACTATCCCTCACACTATTTGTTAAACCACTCAAAAACAGCAATGTAACTACAGTATGACAGACTCCTGCCAGTGTCAAACATCTACTATTCCTTGCTTAAAGACAGGGAAAGAAACACAGGTTATTTTTTGTTTGGTTTTGGTTGTTGTTCATTGGCTGGTTTGTTTTTTTTCCTGTTAAATAGTACAAGAACACTTTGCAGGCTCAAGGGTGAGTTTTTGATTGCTTAACTATTGCATTCCACATGGATTTCTCCTGATTGACCTAAAAAACAATCCCCTGGAGTTGAGGCAAAGACTGATCAGCCTAATCAGTTTTTTTGTCCCACGTACTACATTTTCTCTCCACATACCATGAGAACACTCTTACTGCAACAGGTAAGAATACATGCTGTCTGATTGATAAAATTTGCAGAGGTAGCTTCTCACTCCACCCTCAGGCATCATCTGAATATGATTCACCACATTTAAATCCAGTGCCTATTGACTAAGTCAGTATCAGCACTTCAACTGTTAGACAAGGTCTTTTTATCACATATTTCAATAAAAACTAAATGAAAAACATGCAGCAAGGAATGAAAAAAAGAATGGCAAGACAGAGGGAGAGATTACAGATCAGCATTTGCAGCAGCAGATTTTGTGTGTTATTCCTGTATCCATTTTCCAATCTGTCTTATCTTTCTTTGTGCTTTAGCAGAGTGGAAAAGAGTAACTTCAGCACTAGGATAAGCAGGTCCTAGGTTTAAATAGTCCTATGCACACAAGTAGCACATTAGTGAATGTCAGATGAGGATCAAGGCCATCACTACATAGAGGCCTCACTATGGATCAGCCTTTTGAAACACCGTAGGAAAATATTATTTCTACATCCCATGCCAAGCACATGAACCTATGAGTGATGTTAGGCTTTAGGTAGACCACACTAACTGGAATCCAAGGGCCAAACTCTTCTCATTTGCAGCAAATCATTAGCTCCTCAACAGAACTGCTCTGGATATTCTTGTATCAGAGGTTGGTCTTTACTGACCCTTCAGAGACTCTCTGCCAGTTTTGTGGTTTCACAACCACAACTGGTCTTTCTTTAGTACTATTTTCTCCTTCTTGATCTGTCACACTCACAAAAATATCAGGGAAAACAATGAAATTGACCATACACTAGGGACAAGGTCAAGTACTTAACATCAGTCTCATTCTGCTGCCATTGACGTCAGATTTATATAACATTCCCATTGCCTTCCTGGAAGCCAACAGATGCCACTGCAGATCGCTTTGAAAATAGCAATGCAAGAGCAGTCAAATGCAAAAAGATAGCTTTGTCTTGCTTCTAATTACACTTTTATTTAACAGTACCCTATCATCTGCTTGCTATTTCAGAGAGAGGGTCCCCAGGACCAAGACAGTTTACAAGTGTTCTTAAACTGATGCTGTCTCTCTAAGCCAGCTTTCTCATTTAGCCTTCAACTGGAAGGCTTGGGTGTGCGCACTTGGTTTGTATACTTCATCTACTGTTTTACCCTTCAACTGAAGTGCACTAGTCATCCACAACACACACACACACATACAGACACACAGAGCAAACAAACCAAAACCAAAACCAAAACCAAACAAACAAAAAAACCCAACCCCAAACATATAGTTTTCTTCCTGACTCCCTTCTGGAACAAACTGTGAGGACCCTAAAAAGAGAAACAATCTGAGAGAAGAGTTCAACCCAACATGCATGCTACATAAAGAGTATGTCTAATGCCAAATTTGGCTCCTTCAACCTTTCTGGCAGACCTCCCCATCCTCCAACACACACAAAGCAGCAACTCAGAACATGAAATGCACAACCCAATGGTGTATTACAGAAGAATTGCACCACTCCCTTCATCACTCTACCATGCTATCTCCTTAGTATTTCTGGCATTCTGAACTGCCAGAATTCAAAAAATGCCACAAAACCAAACCAGGGACACTACAAGGACCAAGAAAAAAAATACAGGCTGAGAGCATTGCAAGACAGAGGTGGCTAGCTCAATGCAGAGCTGTCAGTCCTAAGCAAAACGGACCTGTGCCAATCCACAAAGCCACTGTCAGGGCCAAAGCTCTCTGCCTGGTAAAGCTAGCACTGGAGTGCCAACGTAGCCAGGTGGTGACGAAGCTGCAGTCTTGATATGGCAAAGTCCAGTCAGCCATTACAGGTGGTGGTAAGGGGACATGGCAACTACTGGCACGTATTAACGTCTCTAATTGGCTAACTGATCAGAGCATCTTTCACATTGCCCTGCAATTTCCCCAAGGTTTTCTCTCATATTCATGATAAAATCTTTGCTTGTCTTTGGGAACATAAAAGACTAATTTTGATCCAGGCCAAATCTTTTCACATACTGACAGCTCAAACTCAATTTTTTCATCACTAGACCACTGAACTGCAAAGCAATCCACAGGCTAAAAAAATATTTGTAGTAAGAACTTTCAGAACACACTTCCCTTCTTCTCACTCTCCCTTCCCTTATGAACAGGTAGAAGAATGCCTGGAGACATCACACATTATTTACAGGCAATATTATTTTATGGAATATGTCAAGGTGTTAATTGAAACTTTTAATGAATGTTAATCATCTGTCATTTTCATTGGCAATCTCCACTCTGCCATATGCTTAACTTCTACACCTGTACCCATTTTCCAAACAGTTTTTTTAAATTGTTTTACTTTTTTCAGTGCAGTATTAGTATTAATATTTAGGAAACAAGTCAGCTACAAGGAAGACTGCAGTTGTCTGTGATTTCTTTCCCACATATAATCCCTAGTTCTGGTAAACTAGAGTAATACATCATCACTAGAATAGCATTAGCTCTGAAACAGTTGTATTAATACAGTACTTAAAGGAGATGCTGGACTGACACCTACAAAGACCAAAGTACTACGCAGCAGAACAAGTACAGCATTTGTAACATTTACACAAGCCTCTCAACATATTGTCCCAAATTCTATCCTTTGCCCTCCTTTCTCACTTTCTCTAAATCTCCAGGCAATCCATGCAAACACCATCAGTCATGTTTCAGTTCTGTTCCTTTTAAGTATCATGGAAATCTATTTCTGAAGAGATTGGACTGAGAAAGCACAAGCATGCAAGTTATGAGTTCTATTTTTGACTTGACTGCAAGTATTCTGTGTGAACCAAGTCACTCTCAGAACACATTACACACATTTGAAATGGACATACCTACCAGGTTCCTCAGTTTTCACCCTTTTCAACAGGGTTCTCATCCCCTCTACTCAGTAAAATAGTCTGATCTCCAAAACAGGACTATTTTACTTTGATGTTTTAATCAGCAGTAATTCAACGAGATTATTTATCATTGAGATTTAGCATTAAAATAGCAGTGAATTAATGTAGCTCTAAATTCTTGTCTTTGCTTTTTCATCCATCACTACAAAACAGTCTCTGTGCTAAGACAAATCAGTAAGATCAGGGCAGCACCACTATTGCAAAACAGTGAAAAAATGGTGAAAAGCAAGTTTAGGTTTTTAAACTCCAAAACAAATAATAGGAAGACTCCTGTACATCTTGCTTATTGGGCTGAAAATGATATTAGAAAGAAGTTGAAGGAAGAGCCTGGCAAGTGCAGCAAGCCCCAACATGACATCAAGCTTCACTAACAATAACCAGAAAAGGGGAGGGGAGAAATTTTGGTGCTATTACTAGAAGAAGCTTGTATGCACACAGAAAATGTTAGTGAAAAATGCAGAGAAAATTCCAATTATCAATAATGGCAACACAGTACCTGAGGAGTCTTGACATGCCACCTAGTATAATGATGCTCTCTTAGAGCACATAATACCATGGAGGTACAGAGACAAAATTCTTCCTCTCTTACTGTCTCTTGTGAGCCCAACTAATGTACAATGCTCATTTCCTATGTATCCTGGTTCCTATTTAAACAGCTGTTCACTGAAGAAAGACTGTTTAAAATAATTTAGAAAGATAAAGCTAGCTAGCTGTTACAAATATTAAATAAAAGTAGGAATTTCCTAGATATTTCTCTGAACAGTAGGAAGCAAGTTATTTATTTTCCACATCACAAGCCTAATAACACTAACTAAACCCATGCTTACTGCACTACTGCACATTTTACAGTATGAATTTAGGTTGATGAAAAGAAAAAACAATTACGGAGAAGTGACAAATGCTCTGGAGATCCTGGTGCCTTACACACAGCTCTGGGGCCTGAACTGCTGTGGACATGCCCTGGAGTAAGGCATGTCCTACTCGCCTTCCAGAAGCAGCTTCCAGTGTATCAGAAGTGACAATGAACTTGCATTTGCTCAAATGTGAAACGGTACTCATGAGCCTAGAGGAAAATCTCAGAAGCAGCATTTATAGACAGCATATTTACAAATCTGAAACAGGTATTTTTTGATATTTTGGGTTCATGTTCCTGGTGCTGATGTCCAACTAGTGAAGTCAGTGAACAATCTACGCACACTGCAGAGACCAAGCCAATAATCTTTGACGCATGTACTAGTTTGGGGGCTGTGCTGAAGCTTTCAAGGTGCAGCAAGAAGGAAAAGGTGTAGCACAGAAGTGCTACAGCCTCAAGACTGAATAAAGGAAAACTTCAGCACAGAGCTGAGAGGACACCTGGATCTCAGACCTGCTGTCTTTCATTCCTGTCCCCTGCATGCAACTATAACCCAAGCAACAAAGACAGAAGGGTAGCTTTGCTCCATTGGGCATAAAGCCACCATGCAACACATCCAATACCATTTGCTCTTCAAAGCCAATACTCCCTCTACAATGATTACTTCACATTGCTACACTCTGCATAGACTATTACTACACTATGCACAAATGAGGACTACACTGCACTACATCTTATGCAAAAGAAAAAAAATACTTTGATGTATCCCACAAACATCATGAATTGCCAACTGCTGTGCAAGCAAAAGGAGTAAATAATTGCAATGGCATGCTGAAAAATACATCTATGTACAAATCTACAATTCTCATTAACTTGTGGGAAATTCTCATGAAAAACTGGTCATCTCTTTTGAACAGAAAGGCAATAAAATGTTTGCATTTTAGATGTTGCTCTGCTGAGAGCTCAACAATCACTTTTGGACCCAAGGATAGCATATTTTCACTCTCCTTTGACCATGGCAAAATCTTTCCTAACTCTCTATTGTATCTTCAGGGCATGTATAGATGAACACTGCCTAGAGGTAAATTGAAGGACTAGTGGGGAAAAAAAGTAAATATAAATAATCCCTAAGAGGCTAAACTAATTTTATATCAACTATTTGCCTTCTGACTATACTTTGCCCAAATAGTCTCCTGTGTTAAGCCTACAATAGGAAAAAAAATCAATCTTACATGACATCAAGACTTTTTTTAAAAAAGCATTCTGATAAGCATTGGCTTTTAAATGAGTATTGCAACATCTGCAAAACCCTTGACACAGTCACTTGATACCCTTCATGTATATTGCGTATGCCTAGGCTCAAGAAACCACTCTTGCTCAGTGTGAGCCAGGCTCCTAAGAGAAGCATAGCACCATACTAATGGCTTTTTTTAACCTGTACAGCCTCACAGCACTTCCATGAACAAAGAAACAGGTTAAAGTCTGACATTCCCCATGTCTTCTTCAAGAGATACAGGGTCTACACCTCCAAAGAAATGGACAGGCAAAAGATGCCACAAGACGCTGGATTCTGCCTGCCTGGTGTTTTCATGCAAGTCAGAGAATGACAACTATTTTTTATGGTCCCCAAACTGGAAGATGATAAAGATGATCCCTTAACAGACTCAGCATAAAGAAGACAACTCTCATATTTCCCTGTCTTCACTCTGCTGCAATCTGGCTCCAAAAGAAATCCCACTTTCTCAGAAGATAAGTATTTCCCACAGCAATGTTATCTTTTGGCAGTGGCAGGGTGCTGAAGGAGTAAATTTAAGTAGACACCTGCTAGAGAGGAATTTAAGGACCATCATTTCCCATGGGGAAACAAAGGCAAAGGTATGTTATGGAACACGTCTGGACCACTTTGTGGATTGGTGGCTAAGCTGAGATAAGACCAGTTACCATGATGTAATGGCAGACAAGGAAAAGAGAAAACAGAGGAGCTTCAGTGCTTCATATGACATGAAGAGACTCTTTTGTCTTGTCATGTACAGCAGAAATGATGTTCAGCGGATTACAGTAAACTCACAGCAAACAAGTCTTATAATTATTAAATGTCTCAGCTTCAACTTCATGTTCCATCACCTGTCAACCTTCCACATCAAAAATATTTTTTTATTCAAAACAAAAAATTTGCAAAATATCAGCCTAGAATTTAAGCCACTTCTTAAACATGTTAGAAAAGTAAATTTTAAACATAACTGAAGCTAGAAAGAGGAAAAAGCCTATCCATTGCTCTTATACAATAATTAATTTTCATCAATGTCCTTACTATGCATTAATTTTTACAGAGAGACAAAACACAACTGCATGCTATTGTTTGAATACATTCAATGCATATACTGGAACAGTGAAGGCTGGAAATATGTGTAAAGGACAACACACAAAATGTAGCTAAATGTATTCTGTATTATGGATCCATAATACAGAATGCAAATGACTCTGACTAAGCATTCACAGGAGACAGTCTTTAGGGTGCATGCTGTGAATGTATATTATGAATAATGCATAAAACTTGGCTAAAACTTAATGAGTCCATTGACATCCTATGAGGTCCACAGGAGCCTCAGATCCCAAAGCATGTCAGTAGCATATTACTCTCCTCCCCCACTTCATTTAAAAAAATACTTTCTTAAAACAAAGGAAATTACAACACAAAGGAAAAGACCCTTAGCTCTCATTTAACTCCCTTGTGACAGCAAATGCAGAGACAGTCACAAACAGACTTCCTTCACCACATCGTGACTAGCTGTTAAACATTAGACCACAGCACTGCATGGCATTTCTGGAGGGCTGCATCAGGTGTGGGATGTGAGGTACTCCTCCTTCCCAAATCAACATACTAAAGGGCTTCTCCACATGCAGAGAAAAGAGGATAAGAGGTGACAAGCATCCTTATTATACTTTATTTCCATTCTCCTTCCCTAATCCCCAGCTTCTTTAAGGACAATAATTAACGTATAAGAAGATGGCAGAACATATGGGACAAAAAGACATACAGCTTACTAGTTAATCAAAGCTGCTCCAAAGTAAGGCCACATGCTAAAGGACATTGGCAATAGGTACAGACATGAGAACAGAGAATCTGACCAAAGAGAAGTGCCTGGTATTTACAGCTTGTAAGTACCAAATCACAAGATGAAAAGTCTACCTCTTGGGTGAAACTCTAAGGTTGCACCATTCTATCCAAGTGTACAAGTAAACAATATTCAACAGGAAAAAAAAAGTGTTGGCATTGAGCCCCAGCTCCACTTAGAAATATGAAGACAGTTTTTATGTGTCATGTGCTTGGAAATAAATTAGTAAATTCTTCCTACAGTATGAATATGAAGAAAAATAACTGATTAAGTTCTTGTTTGTTTAGGAATAGAAGTCTTCAAAATCATTCAAATGACAATTAATTAATTCTTGCAACAGCCATGTGTGATGAGTAGACTGTATGTTCTTAAATACAAGAAAGCTGAGGAACAAAAGGTCAAGAGGCTTACCTAAAACTACAGAGCACTTCAGCGGTAGAGCAGGGACGCAGCTCATTCTCTCTGCGCTTTCTGACATATACTTATTCACTACACTTCTGTGCTCAGCCAGGCCACTGTGGGCCAAAGCAAACACAACTTGTGCATGGCTGAAAACAACTGAGTAAGTTCCGTCAGACCTGACTTGGCTTTGCCCTTTCTAGTCCCGAAGCACGTAAGCCAGCACACACACATGCACCTCCCCAACTACATTCACCACACATCTAACATGAGTGGCCTACTGATTGGCCAGCATATTGTGATAAATATATAGAATCATATGTTTGATCCGATCAATTCGTGGCAAGAGGTCACAGACAAGGAGGAAGGGGGGGGGTTGAATGAAACTGCATTCCTGCTTGCACCACCATCTCAATAAGCTTAAAGATAAGAGTAATTAGATTGGCGAAGGAGGGAGGCATGTGGAAGAGATAGTCTTTTGCATATTTAAATGGAAATGCATTCCTCCTGGTGCCACCTTTCCTGTATGAGCAAATAGAAGAACCAGGACTTTGAAGTTCATGAGGAAGACACTTAAGCAAGACCCCTTACTTCATCAAACATTACCAGAGGGACCACCGGATAAAAGGAGGCCTGTGTGGAAGAGACATCTCACATTCCTAAGAACTGATAAAGAAAACCCAACCTTTTCTTAGAACTTAGTAAATATGTAATAGAATAGGGTATAAAAGGAGAAAGCTGAAGGCAAAGGGTGTGCGTTGGGGTAGAGCAGAGTCTCTCCTCGCACCCAGGCCTGTACATTGCTTGATTCCTGCAACTTTATTAAAGCCTTAACTTGCATGAACACCAGTTTGTGCCTGTTATTTATGACAATATCATGGCAGACCTGCTTGAGGGAGTAGGCAGGAGTCTTGTGCTCTCCCCACCAGACCCCACCACTGTGCCCAGTTAGACATCATGTGCTAAATATTGTGCCTACACCCGCTGGAACTAGCAGAGGAGGTGGGCACTTCTCACTGTGTCCACATTTCAGCACCTGAGCCTGTCAGACTAGAGCCTAAAGCAATAGGGAACTCTGGCAGTCCCTTCTTTCCAGAGACCAAGCAAAGACAGCCCCTTCCCTAGCAGGAACTGCTCTCCTACCCAAAGCTGAGGTTGAGAGGGAAGGAGAAAAACTATGTACCTTTGGGCTGGACAGGAAGCAGGCTGTGAAACAAAAGCTGCTGAATCCCTGAGGGCATCCTTCACTGGCAGGAGCAGCACAGGTTTGGTACAAATTTGATACAACCAGTTTTTGTGAAAAACAAAACACAAAAATAATTGCAATTTTCAGGAAATTCAGAAACATGAGGTTTGGTTTTTTTTTTAGATTTTGTTAAAATCTTCCTTCTCTTCTCACAGGCATTTCCAATGGAAAAATCCCTGGCAATACCATGGAGGAGGTAACTATCTGGGTGTTCAGTAAGCATTTCTGAATCTCAAAAAAACCCCAAAAAAACACTTTTAAAATCCATCTTTTCTTTCCTTGTTTGTCGTACTTACAAAACCACCACTAGAAATCCAAACATCATTTTCTGTTGCATGTGAAAACATTTAACAAAGAGATCTTTGAAGAAAGTAACTGATCTGCAGCAGAATCTGTCATGAAACGTATGCAGAGAGAGAAAAGACACAGGCATGCTGATCTTTGAGCATAGCTGTCCATGCGTTCAAGCATGAATACTCAATCTTCTTTTATCTCATGGCAATATTCTTTTCTTTTAATGGCAGGTGAACGTTTTGTACAGTTACAAAATAAACCTGACTCTATTTTTTTTGCTTGTTGATACGTACATTTGCCCCATATATTGAAAAAAACCATGTATTTACACACACACATATATATTCTAACCAACAGCAAAGGCCAGGCTTTCACATGAACAATATTGTCAAACTATTTTACCTTTGCAACCCATCCTGCTACTATTTATACTTACTGCTACAGATATCAGCAATTGTTTCCTTGCCTCCTCAACCCTCTTGGACACCATGAGAATAACAGAGAACAAAGTCTCTCAGTAGTACTTTCCTTCTCAGCAGGAAGCTCAAGTGTTTGTGATATCCATTTTGATACAAAACCTAAATTAGGCCTCTGGAAATAGGTAATGCATAAAAAGAAGCATTTTTGTGCTACAAGATTATTATTATAGGTTACTGTTAACCCTTCGGAGATGGAGGTGAGTCCTGCAGCTCCCCACAGGGTTGAATATTTGCTGAGAAATCACAGGCACTGCCTAAGCAGATACTTCAGGTGTGCTTCATGATAAAGAGGACGATTCTGTTGACCCATCATATTCTGATAGCTAGTCTGAGCACAAAGGCATCGCCAGTTAAACTAAAAGGAGCAACACAGCATGCACGTGCTGCAACCCTCTTGTGCTAAAATATTTGAAAAGGGATGAATATAAAGACAACTGTGGAGTTACTAATGCAGAGATCAAACAAAAAAATTAGCACATGAATGTAAGGAAAATTTTTTCCACTGTGAGGGTGACAGAACCCTGAAACAGGCTGCCCAGAGAGGTTGTGGAGTCTCCTTCTCTGGAGACAGTTAAAACTCACCTGGATGTGTTCCTGTGTGACCTGCTCTAGGTGATCCTGCTCTGGCAAGGGGAGGTGGATGGAAGATCTTTTTAGGTCCTTTCCAAACTCTAACATTCCATGATTCTGCAGTGTAGGAACTATCCAAAACATATTCTGCCTCTTAGCTCCCTAAAGTTCTTCCTTATTGCAAAGTTTCCACTGGGTCACATACTAGTGAAATGGAATATATCATTAAAAAAGGAAAAAAAAATAAAAATTGAAACCTCTAAACAGTTTCTCATTCTCAGGTTTCAAATCACTGCAAATGAAAGAGTCAGGGCTGGAAATCTGTGTGATTTATCTGCAAACTATATATTTTTTTCCCTCCAGAACCATCATCATCTCTGAAGTTAGGAGAACTGGCCCAAAATAAGATTCACTGAACAACATGACCTTGCATTAAAGCTATGCCACCTCATGTCATGGTATAAGTTGGCCCAGCACTGCTCACTGCTTGACTTACATCCTGAGCAAAACAAGCCATAACGCAAATTCAATCTGTTATCTGCCTACGTGATTTAATTCAAGTTCACATTATCCTAAGCACTTCTTTCTCCTTCAAACATGTAGACTTCAAAGGGCTGTAAACTGATGTTAGATGCAAAAGCAACTGCACGTCAGTACTTTTATATAAGTAGTTTAGGAAACCATGATCACTACTTGTTAAGCCTAAGAAAAATGGAGCCTTGCCCTAACATGGAAGAAAAATTGGATCTCAGAGACTCATATCCTCTCATTCAAATCCTGATGCTTAGTATATCTGTGGGAATAAAAGGGAGAAGCAATCCAATACCTTCTTGCACTAGCAAGGCAAATAGAGGTTCTCCTAATATCTTTAAGCTTTATAGCTCAAAAAGCCACATAGTTAGCAACTGCATGTATCAAAGGAGAGATCCTATGGAATAGACATTGACCAGTCTGACTATTGCACCAAGTAGAGCAGAGTTTTTTGCATCCATACATGGGTAACCATTCCCATAAACATCCTATCAATGGCACAGTTTTCATGAATTCACTGCCATGAATTACAAGTTTTACATCTGGCCTTGAGATTTGTCTACAGCCATGAAGAGGCATGGGGAAGAAAAAAAGCCAGAACTCCTAGTTGCTACATCTCCACTCGAGCCATTATGTTTGGCACTGTTTTCCTAGACAGTCTTCTTTGTCTTAGCAGTTCTGACATCTGCATATTGCATTTGCCCTGTTGTGCATACTTGACTATTTCCTAAGAGATAAACAGAGATCACCAAGCTCACAGTGCCTGACAAACAGAGTTCAGCCTAGACCCTGTCCTTTTCACTGGCAAATGTAAAGGGAACTCGTCAAGATCTGACAAGAAAAAGAAGGAAATCATCTTGGAAAAAAAAAAAAAAATCTTCCCTACTCTTTCAAGTTCTTTTGTTAAAAATAGCTATTTGAATCATCCCTGCTTATAGACAGTCCTTCAGCAATGGAAAAGCAATACAAGCTTTTTGTCATTTGATCCCCCCAAACATTTTGCAATTTAATGTGAGCAGGCTCCTCACTGGGCTCACAGACAAAAGTTTGCCCACATGCCTTTTAAAGTACGTACCTTTGTCTGCTAAGTTCCTTTTGCAGCTGCATTCCCACGAAAATATTTCTATACCCACTTTCCCCTGTCGTTTCTATAGTCTGCTGTGAGTTGGATTCAATGCCGGCTTTCAGCAGTTACATTTCTTCCTCAATTGATGGTTCTTTTAATTTACTCTGAATTTTCCAGTGTAAACCAAACAGGAACACCACCTTTCTAAAATTACTACAATCCCACTGTCTTCCAATTTAACATTAACAAGAGGCAATATTCTCCAAAGCTATGAAGCATATACTGCCCTAAATTACATTGCAGTTGCTGCCTTGATCTCGCACATTTTTGTACAGGAAGGCTCTCAGGGATCTTGCTCTCTGTTCTGACTGCATTTACTGCTTTAAAATATTTTTAACCCAGACTCTGAAGTGCCAGCCTAGCAGTCCTTCATGCTAATCCTAGCCTGGGTGGCTCTTCTTAAGGGAAAGCATTCAAAAATTGTGGCACCACATCAACTTTGACCCTTTTCGTTTAAAACTTCTTCAAGGGAGAAAAAAAAAATAGATTCCAGAGGGAATCACTGAACTCTGACCTGCTTAAAATTAGTTTTGTTTTAGTGCCTGCGTGGTGACTCAACAGGCAAATTTTCCAGACACTTAAGACTTTTCTGCTCCTGAAGATTCCAATTCAAGTCCAGGACTCGCTGTCTGGGGTCGGATCAGAACACTTTGTTCCATGGCTTCAAGCAGTGAATTCCCAGATCGCCATACCCTTGCCAGATGCTGGTATGCTTGGCAATAAGTAGGACTGCAACCAAGCTAATTCTTTAATTGTCAAAAAGAAATCCGTGAAGAGTTTTGTTTGCAATACATTTAGACCAAAAGAATTTCCCTTCAAAATTCAGCCGTCGAGAAATGTTTATGTGGCTCTGATAAACATTTCACGATAAGCTGGATTCTTCTGGAGGGGAGGCGGAAGATGTGTACTTTGGTCTTCACAGGGCAACAAATAATTCTCAAATAGGGTCTGGCTGAGTGCATTTGTCTCACTGGGAGTAACTGGTTTGATTTTTTAATCTGTCACAAGGATTACCAACGCTAAATGACCCACCCTAGACTCCTATGCTACAAAAAATAGCATCACAATGCTTCATTTGCAGTTCAACAGGACTTGAAGTGTACTGCCTGGTATCAAAAAGCCTTGTCAGTCGACAAATTTTAAAAATCCCAGGAAACAATACACCAACACAGTCTTGGACCAAATTACTTCCTGCAGAAAGTTAACACTACCCAGCAAAGAAAACTACGATCAATAATTTTCCTCCACCTCAACAGAATTATTCTATTTAATCTCATCATTAACTCTAATGCATAGACTTCATATTTTCCAGATCTCAAACAATTTAACAGAGTCTCAGAATCTCCTATAAAGTATGGGAATACTATTATCTCCATTTGTAAGGAGCAAGGAATTAAAGCAAAAGGATGCTAAGAAACTCTGGCCATGAGACAATAAGCAGCCAGACCCAGAAACAGAACCTAGCTGTTGGTCCATATTAAATGGCGTCTGTTACATTTCCATCCCTATTTCGCAGCTATTACGGAAAGAAAATCAATGCCAACGGCTGTAATCGGGTATTTGACAGCTGCTAACCCAACGAACGTGAAGGCAACTTATACACAGTGCCCTAACCTTCCTGAATTTGATCATGTAAGAACACAGTACTAGTCCTTGTTCCAATACAATTCTGGGTTTGCCTTAGAAAGGAAGAAGCTTGCTTTCTTTCTTGGAAAGAACATGAGCCACTAAAAGACAGAGTTTTAACACACAGTCATCAATATGCTGTTCTTACAAATACAAAAAATGTAAACCAGTAATAACAGAAACAATGATGCACACTGTTCTGCCTCAACAAAATTACTCAGTCTTCTGCCTAGAAAGCCTTTCTTCAACCTAGACAAGAAAACTCCTAAGACAGACAGGTCTGGAAGACACTAGTCAGGACAACCAAAGGAAAAAGAAGTTTTGTGACAACAGAGAATGACACCACTATATTTATTCTCAAGGTCCACATGTCTCTGGTGATCACAGCTGCCACAGGACCCTGAAAATACCCAGCTAGGTTAAAAGGGTTAAAAGTTGTGAGTGTGTTTCACTAGAAGCCAGCCTGCTGACCCAAATTAAACAGATGCATACAATATAATGAACTAGGTAGCGTATGGTGATCCATGGTAGATGGCTGTCAGCACCACTTCTCCTGCTGAGGGAACCTAAAAAATCACCACCAGAGCACCTCCACCACTGTGCCTGAACCTGAGTATGCTATTATGAATTGCTACCATGCCTCCTCAGAGGAGACTTGCCACTGGATTGAAACAATGTGAGCTAACTAGGTTATTCATCACCTGCAAAAAATGATGCTGCTCAGAGCTTTTTGGATGCAACAGTGAAGTTGAAGAAAGCCTTCTTCACCACCTACACAGCCTGGGCTCAGCTTTGCAAAACAAATTTGTGCTGCAGTCAGACTCAATGTCAGACTTTTGCCAGCTGAGCTCCCTCTCACTTCCTCAGTTTCAGGTCATCTGAATACCTTGCCAACCTGTGAGGATAAATCAAGCACAGAAGGTGTTTAGGAACTAAACATACACATCGGCTGTTTCTATAAAACCCACATGAAGTTATACCAAAGTATCCCAAATTCCAAATCCTTGACAAATACATCACACATTTTGGAAAAGGTGGGCAGTGTTTTAAAACGCATTGGTTATAAAAAATAAAAGGAGATGGAGTAAATCTGGGAGGAAATCAGGAGAGAATGTGCATGCTGTTATTTTTCCCTCTGGAGCATGTCAATCACATGAAGCTTCCCATCAGTAGAGCCTACTCGAATCTTAAAGTACATTAAGCAACACGTTAATATCAACAATCAACAGTGTCTTGATTGTCAAGTCAGAAAGGACTGTTAGGACCTGCCCACCAGGCCTCCTGCCTGGTTCAAGAACTTCACCCAGAAACTCCCATAACATGCCTGTAACTTCTGGCATAGCACAAACTGATGGCCAGAGCCCTCGAATAAAGACCCTGTCCCTTATCTTGTGTTGGGAGCATTCATAGCCAAGTATGCTTCTGCTTCCAGCCTGCCCATCTTCTCTCAGCTACATCAGCTCAGGACAGATGCGCCAGCAGCTCTGTGAAGAGACTCATGGCCATAAACCATCCTCAGAGATGGCACCTGGTACTGTCACCAGATACACTGTACTGTATGTTACATGAAAACTGTTCATGTTCCTGATTGTTTTTAAGAAATTATTTACACTGGCTTTTTGATCTTTCCCAGCACTAGCAAAAATAAAGCTCTGATTTGGCGAAAGGTTTAAAGAATTTGCCAAACTTTAAGCACAGAAGGAGGCCTGCTGGCTACATTGGGACAGAAGTGTTTAAATTCAGGAACGTTTGCAACCACGTCAGGGCCAAAATCCCTACACAACCATTCAAAATGCATCCAAGGCTCGCACTTTGCTTCTGGAAACTTTATTCTCACTTTACATATAGTTAAAACCTGACGAGAGCTCACTGTCGGATTATGCAGGAAATCTGCAAGTTTTACCAAGGTGTGATCTTCTGCTTTTTCACACATTATTGTATCATGCCGCGACAAAACACTAACGTATGCACAGTTCTAAAATAGCTCGCATTATTACAGCCCATCACACAGACCTCCAGAGATTTGCTCCTCAGTCACTTGAAAACTGATAATGGGTCATGATTCCTTTCTTAACGGAGGAGGGGGGAGGAGGAAGAGAGGGGAAGATGTAAAAAGAAGAAACAAAACAAACCAGACTCAGCATTCCTAAACCTTTTTTGTCATATTTCTCTCTTCTAAATGAAACTGTCAATTGTCAGATTTGTCTTTGGTCATGTTGAGTTGGGAGAATGGGATTTAATAACATTTAATTGACTTGCTATCAAGAAGGAAACATATTTTTCTTGTCTCAAATTTGAAACTGACACTTTCTTTTTTTTTTCTCTTGGCCTACTTTCTTTTAAGTTGCTTTTCAATTATTTATGAAAATGCAATAATGCATTACTTTGCTGTGCAAATGTTTAGAAGAAGGAGATAGTGTCTTCAAGGGAAAAAAAACCACAAACAAAAAAACCCCAAACCCAAAACATACTTGGTTATATGGGGGTTTATTAAAAAGCATATTGCAGGTGACACTTTACAAAAAATAATTTCATTTGCCCACACACACACACATCCACATTTTCTTTAAACTGTTTGTATGAGCCAACAAAAGAAGTCTACAGTTCCACAGAACACTCAACTCATCACTCTCCAAAGCTGGAGCTGTAACAAACAAACAAAAGCTGTGCATGGGAAACTGTACAAGGGGCTGAACCAAAACCTATTAAGACACTGGAAAGACTCCACGCTTTCTGAACAGCAAAAAAAAAGAGGGCAAAATCTCATCCCACTGAATAAAAGCAACTAACAGCAAAATTCTAAGTGTTTCAGATATTTTGAACAGGTTTTGTTGGGTTGTTTTTTTGAGTTTTTTTGGGGGAACAGCTGGATTTGGAAACAGCTGTGTTCCCAGGCCCATCAATTACCAGTGAACGCTGACTGCTGGACTTCTTTCCGCAGTTTTGGGAGTCCCATGTGGATGCATACTCCAGTGGCTATAGCTTCTGAAGGCTAATCACTGCAAGATTCTAGCATCAACAGATTAAAACAAATAGCAAGTCTGCCCCAAGTAAAAAACCAGGCCCATAATGCTTACGTTTCATGTCTTAAGCTCTACTCTTAAATGGGCAATTTTGACTTCATGAGCTGAGTCACTTCTATTTCCAACAACGGTAAGATGGAAGTGCTTCCTCTGCACTGCTTTCTACAGAAGCCTCCTCTCTGTTGACAGAGGGAGCTATGAAGTATCAGCATCACTAGGTTAAAGCTACCCTTTGTATGTAATCTATAAAGAAAGTCTTCTATATATATGCATTATTGATCTAAGTAGATCAAACTAGGAAGACCATGAAGTATCACAGTATGAACACAGATATACTTAACAGCAACAGAATACACACTGAAATATAATCAAAGACAACACACTAAAAGAAACCAAAACTCCACAGATACATTTTAGCACCTCTGTCAAGGTTTGTAAGCTTCAACTAGACAAAACCAATGCCAAAATTCTCTGCTGCTAACACAGGTCCTGCCCATGTAGGTGGCTTCCTGAGGTCCTAACTGACCAAAGTCCCTGGTGTGATGAAAGAAAACAAAAAGTTGTACAAGGACTTAGAGAAGCCAATCTCCGCTATTACTAACCATACCATTCCTTAAAGCTGGAATCCATGTAAATCCTGCAGTCTCTGGAGCTCCTGGAAGCCACTTCTCAAACTCACTTGTCAGAGTCCCTGCAGGCTTTCAGAAGAGACAACACTTGACAATGCACATAAGTTAGGAAACCAGCTTCTTTCTTTTTTCCCTTCATTAGGCACTTCAAACACCCTGAAGGTCAACAGGTCACTGTCTGTGCTACCTTCAGAAATGTGACTTTAGCTGAACTGATATCTCACTTTTCTAACTGAACACTTCATTTGTGCAAATACATTTTGCTGTATTGAAATTAAGTTCATACTCAGTGTTGCTCTTAATCAGGGCCATAAACCACACCTCTGCAATTTACATGCCATAATCTGAGCTTGTTGCAACTGGACAGTGAAGACAAATATTTCTAAGCACAAAATCTACTATGTTGAGATAAAAATAATTACATAAAGCTTTATATTCATACAAGTAAACCTTCTCCTTTTTTCTCACACATAAAAATACAGAATTTAAAACTAAGTAAAGCAAAAATAAAACCTTTTCCTTCTTTAAAGCTTTACGCTATTGGACAAAAACATTTTTCTTCCTCTTACTGCTCCATTTGTGTGCACTGCAGAGGTTCGTAGGTGTGTAACTGCTACCTCTGCTCTTCAGGCCACTGTACTCACACCTCTACCTCCAATATACCTTTAGGGTTTAGAATATCTTAATTTCTCCACTTTCTACCCCATTTCAGCTTGATACTTCTTACTAAGAGCCGATTTCTGCACCAATACAATGCATTAGTTACTACAAGAACAGTGGGACATGTAGCAGAAGATACAAGACTCTGTCTTACTTGCCTCCCCACCATCATTCCTCACAAAAACCACATAACTTTCTACCATTCAAAGGTATCATCTTATATAATGTGAGATACTGGGTCAATAGTATTTTGTGCCTGGGGGAGGAGGAAAGCATCCATGTGGAGTTTCCAAGCATATGTTGTAAATGTGTGAGTGATCAACCACATACATGCTTAGAGAATCACGTGTGTGTTTTATGAGCAGGCCCAGAATATCTGCAGACCTAACTTCCTTCCCCACCCTGCGAGGTGCTGCCCATAGAACATACCCTGGGTCACCCTGGTAATGCACAACACCCATTTTTACAGTTGTTGCTTTCCTCTACAGCACTTTCCTGGCAGAGAGAGGCCTTTAGTTTCCAGAACTGTCAATTGCCTTTCAGAAGCACTAAATTCACACATTCATATTTGTACATATTCATAAGCATTTACTCATTTGTAATCTCTCGTGAGAATTAATATTATTCCTCTACTTCCATCAGACCATGCAAACTGCTGCTTACCTATGGCACGTCTGTTTATAGGAATGCCTCATTATATATAATTTCAAGTTTCAACTGGAAGCTGTTTTACAGAAGTGACAACTACTTCAGTATTTCTGCTCCATCTCTTTTCTGATATTGGCAGGAGACACGAAACTGAACTCAGCAACAAGTTTCAGTGAGACATTGCGGGTATGGACCGAGTACAAACCTGAATTAGTTCAGGTTTGCAAGTCATTGTTGTACATTTGTTAATCTCGAGCACAATGCACTTAATGCACCACGGTGCCACTAAACAAACTAAGGAACTGGAATAAGCCACTGAGTTTTCTCAGAATCAGACTGTCCTGCTTCTGGCAGCTGTCTGCATACAATTCATAATACAAAATAAATCTGAAGTGCAGCAAAGAGCACAGTATCTCCTCCAACTAAACACAACCTTCTTACAGAATTGAAATCACAAAGCAGAATATAACACATTTACTTTTCTGGGACTGAACATGCTTCTATATTTTGCATACCCTTGGAGAGCATTCAATTTATTGTTAAACAGAAGTGTAATTGACACATATATTGCATTTCCTGGTTTTTTTTAATGCATTTGCCTATATTCCAGCATGTAAAGCATGATCCTTAATACCACGGCATAAGGAGCAATCTTGCTTCAGCAAAAATACAGTCATGTTACTGGATGCACATGTAAGGACAGCACATAAAGAGCCACGACAGCTGCCTTTCCCTGGGAACTTATCCTCAGGCTCCTTCCAGAGTCAGTGAAGAAGGAAAGACTACTGCTGCATGTTTTGGTGGATTGATCACTGTAATAGAATAAGGATTTCCTCTGTGTTTGTAAAGAGTTCTTTAATACAGAAGTCAGCATCAGCCCTTAATTCAGACTGCTCTGAAATCACTTGAAAACCATTCATTTTCTAATTCTCTCCTCCAATATTTTCTGTATTTTTTCTCAGTATAAATTGGGTCCATTAGAACTAATCTCCTGCTAGAAGGTTGATTATGACATGAAAATCATGTTCCAGCTAAGAAAAGCAACTCTTCCATTCACTGACCAAAGGTATTGACTTGTAACGGATCTTTTTGCTTTCTTTCTAAAAACTGAACTGTAAACTTAACTTCTAGATCCTAAGTAAAGTGGTTAGCTGAGGATTACAACTGTGTCCCCCAGCCCTTTTCATTGCACTCAAAGCTTACTCATACACAAGGAATTTATACCAGTGTAAAAGGTAAACTACATAATCCTAGTTTAGAAATTGAATCTGTTTAATTAAATGTGTCTTTAGACTGACTGCTATAAAACATAGTGTTAACAGTCAGATTTAAACCTGTTGTATGTACTTATACCCTATAGAAGCAGCATACTGCAAAATATATTTACATCTATTTCAGAACCAGATCAATACTTCTGAGCAAAGCAAACTAACTGGATTTTGTCCCCTCTTCTCAGAAATTAAGGCAAACTGGTTCTTAAGAGCAGGAGAGGTCCTTATTTTCCAGCTATGAGCAGGTGACTTCATCCTATCCCACTACCTCTTTCCAGTACTAGCCAAGCTTCTACCATACCTAAGCAAAAAGTCAGTGCTGAAAACCTGATTTAAAATTAAACAGATAAACATGACTGCCACTTAGAGCAGGACTCTAAATACCATTTACTAATATTGCAGCACACCTTAAGCATCTCCCTAAGCCTTGTCCAGCAAAGGCAAATACCTTATGTAGTGAATCTAAGCCTACTGAACAGGACATCAGCTTTCCCAAAACCTTTCAGACTCACTTAAGGTAAAACCCAGATCACCTTGACAGTGACTAGGAGACTACAATGGAAATCACTCATATATGGGATGTGGTTTCATTTGAATTGTGTTCTGTAAAACTATGCTCCTCGCAGATGGTTCCAAACGTCATCAAAGTGCACTGGCCAGTTGAGCCTGCTCAGTTCTCAGGACAATGAAAAACAAGGCAAGTTTAAGCATTCGGCACCCTTCATGAGATTAGTTCAGTATTGTTAACAGTACAGACCCTCGTGTATTTTAACTGTAATCACTGCAAGGGTCATATACTGATACAGAAACATTAAAATAGTATGAGATCCAATTTTTTTTTCTGGGGATTTTGCAGAAGTGAAGAATACTATCCTTGCAAAATAACTTTGACCTGCAATTTTAAAGGAACGAATTCCCTTGAAATACAGGTAAATACTCATTCTTTAAACAATAATCACAGAATATGCTTCAGCTTTGTTACCAGGATTTCTTTCTTATTCAAAAGAACAGGAAATGGAGAAGGGGTGAGGAAAAGACTTCTGTTAAAAAACAATTCACTGAGGGGTCTTTTAGCTGGCAATCGTCAGCACTGCTCAAAGCCAATGCACCAAATTTAACTCAAAAAGTGCTGATGGTTGTACAAGTCACCACAGTAGGAGCTGGTGCTTTGGGCCACTCAAGTTCATTTTTTGGTGTTACCACAGGGCATAGAAACTGGGGTTTGGGTGAGAAAAGATTTGCTCTGTATTTGATGCACTGGGTAAAGTGGAGTTCTTAAAATCACCAGCCGCCCAAGCAGCTAGTAAGCCAGCAGGAGGCTAGTAGGAAGATAAAGTAATTGTCCTTTATGCCTCTGAAAATACCCAATATTAAACAACCCTTTTATTTACCTGAGTTTCAATCTATGTTTGCAGCTCAAAGGAAACGAGAGGCTGGAGAAGACAGAAAATAAAGCTGTCAGAAATATTAAAGGGGACACTCCTTAGGCTGTCATAAAACATATGGTGCCCTCACCTAGAAAAGCGTGCAACTAGGAAGGATGTGTCCTCTCTAAGCAACAAAAACTTGTTCAGACAATGCACTTTATGTATATAGAATGTGCTGTGTATGTGTCTGTGCCTGTGCGTTCCACCAGGTGCTTGATGAGGCCAGGTACTGCAAGAGTGATTATCTTACACTTATCTAGGGTGTCCATCAGTGGAGTAAGAAGCACATGGTCTTGAGACGCTCTAACACACATGGGACTGTAGCCTCCATTCTTCACACTGTGTCCAAAGAAGCTGTATATTATGGTCTTGACCGGAATATTCTCATTTGTTACTAAATTTCACATAGGGAAAGAGATATGGCTTCAAATTCCTCTACTCACAAATTCAAAAGGCTGTTTTCCTAACTGGGTATAAGCATATCATGCAAACGGAATAAAATTCCCAAAGCCCCCCAACATCTCATTGCCACTGAAGAGAAGCTCATTCCTGGTTTAGGTTTAATTTCATACACTGTCTAAACCAAATTTGGATCTGAACTCAGCTACATAATATACCATGACTAACTGGACCCTTTCTCATGTCTTGAAGTTATGGAGAACACAAACAAAACAATTATAAAAAACAAGCACAGAAGACCTATTTCCAAGGTGTAGGGCTCAGCTGCCCATTTCCTCACGAGCATCACTCTCATCAACTTTAGTGGGAGCAGAGCTCTGCCCATTTAGGGGACACGTGAGGATCCTTATGCAGAAAACAGGAAAGAAAAATCCTTCTTTGCTAATACAAAGAAAATCCTTACTATAATACTAATCTATTTATAATTGTCAAAACCCAACAGCTTACAACAGAACAGAGCTTTGGCAATATTCTAACATACTGTTGTCTTTTTAGAAGAACTGTTCATTTACTTTCTCCTAAATGCAGGAATTCTCACTTTTCAATAAATGTTTAGTTTTTGGTATACCTGTATGCCAACATCAGAGTGCTTTATATTAGGGTAAGTACCAACTGCAGGCAGAAACAAAGCTTCTGCACACAGGTTGCATTACAGCAGCACTCTCAGAGATGCCAAGTCTCAATCTCCTCCCGTGCTTTATGCAGTGATAGTTAACTACACCACTTACAAACCTTCCTGGAATGCAGCAGTACAGTTTTTACGATGAGTAACAGAAAACTGCTGTTTCATGATCCCGAACATTGAGGAACTATCCCATCGTAAACAATGCATCTGACAGCTTAATGATATTGCTCAACCTAACTGTTTCTGGCAAGCAGCACATCTGATAAGAGTGCAGCAAGGTGTATGTTTTAAGCACATTTTTGTTTTCTCAGCACAGAGACCTTAGAAGTGCACCTTATAATTTCAAAAATCATTAGCAGCTACCTGCAAGCTTATGTGAAAAACAGTAAGCTCTCAGTTAAGTCTCACTCTGTACCATGAGATCGTAACAGGACGGTCATCATCCCTAAGAACTTCTCACAGCTGGAGCTCCAGTAAGTACAGACAAAATCCAAAGGCTTTCATTTTCTTTCTAAAAAGCACATGTTAGCTTCCATCACTTACAAAAACTTATACTAAGCTAAGTTGGCACCCATGTGTTAACTGAATTAACTGAAAACCAATCAATACATCTCAAATGTCCATCTGTTTACATAAGACACTTGCAGCTTTTAAGTCTTGTGCTGCTGCAAGATTTCCAGCATAACAGTCACGTTCATTGGGTTCTCATCTTCAAATCGTGTCAGAATACACATGCTCTCTGCTTGCAAAATGCAACATACAAATGCCAGCCTCTCTCTAGTCAGCTGGAGAAACCTCATAAATCAAAAGTGACTAAAACCTGGCCAAATACTATAACTTAATTAATTAAATAAATACTTCTCTGGCATTCCCACTTTAATAGTCGCAAAGAACGTGTTCTGTAGGATGAATTAATTTCAGAGGCAACAATGTATTTTCCAGTGCTATAAAGAACTAAGAAGTAGCAGATACAAGTAGCTGTTCTCAGGTAAGTCTGAGGTGGGAAAACATTTTGATGAATAACTTTGCACTAGCTCCTCTTTTAGAAGAAACTGCTTTTTAATCTGAGTGGCTCACTCCAACAAGGCTGCAGACAACTAGCTGTTTTCAAACTGGGACAAGGAAAGCCAGAACACATTATCCAGCAGTTCTACAGCTGGAATCAAACTTCCTTTTTAAAAACTTGAACTAAAGTTAATCCTTTGCCAGAGATGGAGCACAATGCAGCTATGCTAGCAAAAACAAACGAACAAAGAAAACCCCACCAACCAAAAAAGCAAACAAAGAACCCCAAACACACTCACAAAACAAAAACAAAACCCCCAAAAACTACCAAACCCAACAAACCAACCAACCAAAAATATTTCCTCTCTAATCTTAGGATATTGTCAGCTTTCCTTTACAAAAGTTAAGGGGCAGCTACCTGTCATTGTGTAATAATGGACGTCCTGGACGTCCTTACTGTACTATTGTTGTTGATAAAGATCGCGATGTCGAACGCCTACAAATTTCCCACGTGCCTATTTCGTCGGCCTGCTGATTAAAAAAAAAAGAAAATGCTAGAGGCCATTACTCATGAGCAGTAAGAAAACAAATCACTCTCATATCTACTCCTCTTGCGGATTCCCACACTTATTACTCAAAATCCCACAGCTTGCTATTGGTTCTACCCTTGACCAAAGTACAGGCTGAGGCAGCATGCCATCTCCAGGAAAAAGCCGATCATGTTCCTCCCGGCAAGAAGCTCTGGTTATTCTAGGATCGCAGTGGGCTCGAATAAAGTCCCTTAACTTTTCTAGAAGGCAGAGCACGCTCCCACCACTCTCCGGGCCAGCGCTACTGCAGGCCAGCTGGGACGAAGCGTGGTCTCGTTCCGCACCCTAACCAGCAGATCGCTTTTCCTCCTGACCCGTTTTGGTATTGAGCGCGAAAGCAGACGAAACGAGTGAACCTTCAGCCCCTTGCATCGAGTCATTCTCCTGCTCCGGCAGAAGCGAGGAACGTGCCTCGCAAAAATATGTAAACAACCTCGTCTTACTGTTCCCCGCCTCTGATTCTCCCCACTCCAAGTGCCGGTGCCCATCGGTGTACCCCGCGCCCCACGGTCGCAGCATCCCGACTCGCCCCTGCGCGTCCATGGCAGCGGCGCTCGGGCGACCGCCGTTTTGCACTCACGCGCGCGAGCACGGAGAGACAATTACAATAATTTAAAGCTTCCTGTCCGCCAGCTCCGCCGGGATCCCGAGGGCTGAGCCATACCCGGGCAGAGCGCGACGCAGCGGCTACACCACCACACACGCGGGCACCGCGGCCAGCCCGATCCCGCCCGCCCCGGCAGCAGCGGGAGAAGAAGTAAGAAGGAGAGGCGTGCCAACTTGTGCCAAACTTCAGGAGATGTGCGAGCGCCCGGCAAGCAGCCGGCCGCACTGACAGCCGGACCCACCGCCTCCGCCCACCTCCCGCCCGCCCACCCCCACCGGCCGGTGGGAGCCTCGCGAGGCGCTGAGCGCCCGCCGACGAGGCGCCGCCGGTAGCCGCAGCAACAAAGTTAAAACGGCGGTGGTCGCGCACCTACCCGCTGTCTGTAATGTCTCCTCCGGGCGAGGGGTGCTAACTGAGACACTGGCGGGGTGGGGAGAGGCAGAGGTGCGGGGAGGGACCGGGAGATGGGTGTTTGGTGATCTCTTCCTTTCTCTCCCCTCTTCTTCCCCCCCCCTTCCCCCTTCTCTCTCTCGACTCTCAAGGACGAGGTGAAATCCCTTTGCTGGTCATGAGGCGGCTTCAGAGACAAACAACACAATGCGAGTGCAAATAACAAAAGGGAAAAAGAGAGGGGAGGGGGGGAGAAAGAGAAACCGGAGAGGGAGACCGGGAACAATGGGGGAGGAGAGGCTCGCCGCGCCGCGCCTGGCCGCCGCCGGCACCCCGGCAGGCAGGAGAAGGCGGCGGAGGAAGGCGAGGTGGCGGCAGCGGTGAGGGCGCTGCGTGAGGAGTCCCACCGGCGCGGCAGGGCTTCCTCAGACAAACCCCGACCTCCTGCGCGCTGGCTGGTGCCGCCCGCCCCGCCGCGCACTGAGGCGGCCCTCCGCGGCGGCAGACTGGCCAACGGTAAGTGACGCGCCTGCCATCCCCGCGGAGCCCGCTGATGGCCATCGCAGCCACCACCATCACCGTCCCTCGAGGGAGGATGGGGAGGCCACTGTCCGCAGGAGCCTTTCGGAGCGGCAGGGGGCACTGAGCTTTTCCCGCCGTTAGCCCCCCACTCTGGGAACTTCTTCACCAAACGATGTTGTGGGTTCCGGGGTCGTCGCTACCGCCTCCCTTCCCAAGGAGGAGCAGCCCCCCACCCCGTTCTCTGCTAAGAGTAAACACCCCAGATCGGCGTATCTGTGGGCGTGTGCATGTCCGCTCGCACCTCCTGCACCGGCAGTCCTGTCGCCCCGGTGCAATTGCGCACACGCACAGTCGCCCGGCATCTACTTTCCTTAAATCCCCTTTTCCCCGGGAGCTCCGGCCGCCGCAGCCTCCACGACTGCGCGGGAACCCGAAGGGGAAGCATAAGTTGCGGGTCCCACCGCGCCTTTCTCCTTTGCGCTGTCTTCCGGGGGCCGGCGAGTTGTCGCCCGCGGTCCCCAAAAAGCTGCGGCGGGTTTGAAGATCACCGCTGCCACCGGTGAGGCACTGCGAATGGGGCGCGCAGTGGCGGGGTTACCTCAGCTGCAAGTGGCCTGCGGGATCCCCGCCCGCCTGGGTTGGACGCCGCGGGGGCGGGATGGCTGTGGCTCTCCCCCTCTCCGCCCGGCTGGCCTGAAATCTGTCCCCGGGGCTGAGGGGCCCAGGGAGCCCTCACCGTGTCACCGCTCCCCCAGGCAGGCCGGAAGCGAGTGTCGCGCCTGGCTCCGCAGCCCGCCTCTGACTCGAACCTCTCGGTTGCTTCCTCCGCTAGCATCCCCAGCTACTCCACGAGTGAGCGCAGCCGTGTCCCTGGCTAGCCCCGCGGCCCAGCCACCGCCAGCCCGCGGGGACCCGGCCAGCTGCTCACGGGGCTTCGCGGGTGGGTGCGGGTTGTGTTTTCTTCTCGGCAGCCTCGCTTTTTCTGCCTGTACTTAAACTCGCTCTTGGGATCAAGCCTGTGTGCCGTCAGCGTACGACGCGCACCGGTGCGCGCCCGAGGTGGCCGGTCAGGACGGGATGAAACGGTGGGAAAGGCAGTCGCAGCCCGGGGCCAATGGCCCCGGCCCGCCTCCTTTAGTAATAAAGTCACGTTGTGCAAGTAAGAGGTATGTCCCTTACCCTCTCTCTCTTGTTGACTTAGGGGGCTTTTATTTTTTATGAAGCCGTTTCTACACGTGCAACACGCGGCGGAACGGTGAAGGGGGCTAGGCGGGATTTGAGCCTGGGAAGCGCTCTAACTATACACTCGGAGCCAAACTGTTCAAAGAAGAGCAAGTTCGGTTATTATTCAGCTCCACGAGGGAAGCCTTATCTCCTACAAATATTTGATGCTGGGACAAGTCCAATAATTAACAAGAACAATCAAACAAATTCACTGCCTTCTCGGGGATTTAAAAAGTCATCATCTGGAATTCATGAGCATTACAGCTTTTTACTTTTTTTTTTTCCCCCTGCTGCTTGGATACGATATTGTATATAATGTTTTCAGTCTGCGTGTGTGTGTCCCTAAGTGATTTTACCCTTTGATGCAAAAAGACGCAAACCACTAACAGCACAGATAACACTCACAGCTACTGATTCAGTGAGACTTAAGACCTCTCCGTAGGCATGGGGAGAGCGGGTGGTAATCCCGACGGAGTTAAAAAAAAAAAAAAAAAAAAAAAAAAAAAAGAAGAGATGCAGGAGTGTTTGTTTCGGGAATGTTTGTTTCTTCTCTTCCTCCCTACCTCTGTGCAGGAACCCCCACGTTTGTCCTGAGGGTGGGATGAAAGCATTACAGATCTAATGCAGCACTGCGTGGCACAAGGTTTTGCCAGCACTGCTTAATATAAGCATCAGCCCTCCCAGCCAGCCCTGTAACTCCTCTTGCCAAAGGAATAGCCAGAGAGGGAGAGTAATAGGATCCTTGCACTATGTAGTGTGGCCCTCAGGACATGTTTGCTGCCTGGTTGTAGTGAGCCAACAGGGCTGAATAAGTAGTGGCCCATGCCCCAGTTGTATCCTACCCACTCTCTGCCCGCCTCCTCGCCCACCCCCCCAAAACAAAACAAAACAAAACAACCCACCAAAACCCCTACAATCCAAACTTGCCTTGTTTGGATCAAATCCAAACTTTTAAGAAGGGTGCCCACTCACAAAGCTTCACCATACACTGCCCTAACCACCAAATTCTCCACAAATTCTCACACTGGTTATCAAAAGTCTCAAATCTCAGTCTCCACATCTTCATGCAAAACCCACTTCTGACAGCCAGCAGTCCCCGGAACTGGTGTGGGCAATGAATTGTGTTGTGCATGTAGCTCTGCTCTGCCTTTGGTAATCTCAAGTTTAGGGATCTAGAGCCAAGCTTCTCTGGCTTAGGCTCCCAGGAGTGCCTGTGTCTTCCCCACATCTTCTAGAGCTCTGTTCTGTTGTACAGTTCCTATCTATTTTTTCCCTGAAGTGCAGACCTTCTCCCTTCATTTCCTTATTTAAGCCAACTCGTCTCTTCAATCACGATGAAGTCCATTGCAGTTCAACACAAGAAAGGAATTAGGGTTGTTTGGTCCAAACACAATGGTGCGAGACTATTACACTCTCCACTGTGGGAACTGTAGTTGTCTATTACAATAGGATCAGTGGAAAAGATTACCACAAGAAGAAAAAAAAAGGCAGCTCCACTGGACTGGTACTAGCTGTATTTGAGTTTCTCTTAAATAATGAGGACTCCTGTAATCCTATTTCCAAACATTTTTTGAAACCATAGTTGTGAATGCCAATAATTATTTATTGTTGGAGATAATTCTGCTGTTTTTTTCCTTTGTTGTCATTAAAATCCTTTAAAGGAAGGATTTTCCCATTTCTGCATTGACTCATTTCAAAATTTTCAGTCAACCAAATGCTTTTTAGTAGAACCTAAAGACATCTCCTTATTTAGCTCTGCATAGTTGAGAGCACAGGATGTTGAATGTTAATGTACACAGGCTGGACACAGCTGGCAGCACAGCTTCAAGCCACTTTTCCACCCTGAATAACTAAAGAAAGCACAAAAGAAAATTTTCAGCGTGACTTACTCCATGAAAGGTAAGCTACTGTGCAAAACATCACTACCTATTTTAAATCTGAAATTTGCAAAGCTCTGCCTAACTTTCTGTTTCTGACCTGAAGGGAAGCGTGGCTGGAGCCTGGTTCTGTTCTAATGTTCACGTAACATGACTGTGATTAAATGACAGGTATCACTCACCTTTACAGTCAGCTGCGTGCACCTAAGAAGGAATTTGTGCAACTTAGTAAAACTGGTTTACATGCAGGTCCACTTCCACTAAATTTGCCCCATGCCTGTACTCATGAGTTCAACAATTGTCTTTTTAGGCACCACTCCTTAAAGGAAAATCGTGCAGGTAGATTGTGGTGGAGGGGCAGCAGCTCCAAAACTGAGGCTTCACCATGCCTCTACATGCCCAGACATGTTTTTCTGCCAGGACCCACGAGGCAGCAAACTAATTGTGTAACACACACACGCCCAGCCCCTGAGGTCCGGGCAGGTAATCCCCTATTGGGAGGGTCCAGGCATGTCTCTGCTGCCTATTGGGGCAAGGTTTGGCTTACGGCCAACCTGATTGGTCATTTTAGATGTCCAACGAGCCACGAATCTCGGCCCAGAGTCCATAAAGAGGGGTGCACAGCAGCACCACGTGGTCAGACGGTCCAGAGATTCAAACCGTTCAGAAGCTTAGAGAATTTAGACTCAGCTCTGATCCACAGCAGCACCCTGCTGCCCTGACCTGCTTGCATGGCCTAGACACAGGATCAGGCCTTACTCACTTGGAAGCATTACAGAGGATCAGACCTCATGCATTGATCTCAAGGCGCAGTCAAGCTACCTGCGAGCCCTTTGAGGAGCAGAGCATGTTCATGCCTGCACCATACATATATGGGGAGCCAAGAACCCCCTGCCTAAGCCTAGAGCTATCTTGATTTGTCTACGGAGCTCGTCTCCCTGCAGCACGGCGTAGACCCTGCTTGCCAGTTAATCTTGTAAGTCTGGAAAGATCCAGGCCCAGCAGACCCTCAGACTGTCTGCAAACCTGCAAACGCAGCCTGCTAGCTGCCAGACCGTGTCAGAAGCTGCATGGACAAATCCTTCTCCTGCATTGGGGAATTCCTGCCAGCTGATCATCCCTGGACACGCACAGCATCCAGAAGCCGCAGCACTGAGGCAGAGCCCACTTCACCCCAGGAAAGAAGGTTAGAGAGATACTGTTACCCCAGAGACTGGGAAAACCTTTATCATTCCCTGCAAGCCAGGACAGACTCCAGCTGCAAAGACCCCAATACTGGGCACACGCTGAGACAGATTCCCGGGAGGGTGATTAATGATTAATACTCACGCCTAAGTAAGCCTTAATACCTTTGTAATATAAGTTATCACTATCTAAAGAGTACACACAGTTTCAGCCCTTGCTGGGCAAACACTAGAGTTGTTAAGAGGCATTATGCCTAAGAAAATATTTCTCTCTGTCAATAATTGTTAATAATTTGATATTTCCATTTAATAATAAATCCCTGTAAATATATCCCAAAGCTATTTTCATAAACTTGCAAACAAACCTGATTTCATAATGGTTAGGAGTGGTGTAAATTTGTAAATATTAATTTTAATAAATAATTTTATAAAAAATCAAAACCTCCTCAAATTAATTTCTCACCTCCCCCTAACGGGAGGAATAGAGAAATCCCCTCCATGACATAGATGTGTCTGCTTGCACAAAGCTGGTCTTCAGTTCTTGTCCTTCTAGAACATGCAGAGAGCTCTAGTTTTTTTACTGCACTCCAGGCACACTCGTTTTCACAAGAGCTGGTGTAAAATGCTACATTTCCCATATGGAAATGGCTTATTACTACCTTTCATAGGTATAAATAACAGCATTGAAGAATAAAGCCCAAGTCTTACCAAACAGCATTATCTTTGTGCTGAAGTAATCTAATCATTGAACTACTGTGGTAACTTTAAAGCCATATCAAAATGGAGAAACCGTTTAGGAACTTACAAACATCTGTGTTCATATCAGAGTGCATCAGCACAAGAACACCCTTGAATGGTCCTAATCAGTCAAAGTATCTCTCTTTTGCATTTGGTGTGGCTTAGCAGCTTCTCCGTAGTAGAATCAGGGTGATACTTAGAATGATTTCTGTTAGCGGGAAAAGCCTCTGTTACTTAAATTGAAACAATCTGCTTCTGTGCAGGTCCTGTCTCCTTTCCCCTAGAGGCAACAGAGAATCACAGATAGGATATTTCAAAAAAACATCCAAATTACTTCCCAGGGAACATAAAACATGTTGCTGTTGTGTCCCTGAATAGAGGGTCCCTGTCCAACTCAAACTAAGTGATAAGAGTTGTGTTTCAGCAGAGTAACTGATAGTCTTAAATGCACTTTGGATCCCACATTTAGCTCCTATTAAGTAATTGATGAATATATTTATTTTTAGCAGAGGCAAGCACAGAATCTGAAAGAAACAGGAAATGTTGATTAATTTAAAGGTTGATTAGGTGCTCTGTAATTTAAGCTATTGCAGGCGCACAGAATGATTTAAAAAAATAAAAGTAAGCCAGGTGAAAAAGTTAAAGATACTTGCTTTTAGTTGTCCATACTAAGCTAAAATTAAATATTAAAAGATTCTGTAAACAGCTTTCCATTTCAATAAAGCCCCAAGTAACACTCATCTATCATGCTATCATTGGTAACTCTAAATTTTATTGAGATTACTCACACATATAAAAATAACTATAATCTATCAGGACACAGAGATGAACAAAGAAAGTCACAAGGATGGATTTAAGAAGCAAGCTGGAACTTCATTAACACAATATTTTCACATGTCAAGCAGTTAAGTGGGCCCAGTGCAAGGATTACAAAGCTAAAGTTCAGGGCAGATCCTTCCTAATCTCTTTCCTACAGCTTCTCTCATCTCAAGCATACCCCTCAACCCTTCCCCCCCAAAAAAGGATGACCTAAACCTTCCTTTAACACTTAATTTATGTTTGCCAAATCCAAAGCATAAGTCCAAATGCAAAGTTCCAGATTTCTTTTAATTTCAGCCTTAGTACATAATTAAGATTATCTACAATTTTCCACAGATTCCAACGGATATATAAATATTCTCAGAGTTCCATTTCCAGATCTAACTTTCAAGCCTACCCATGACTCCATGGTACTACAAAGGCCATGAAAAAGTTTTATGCCCCTCTCAACTCTACCCTAATAGAAGAACATACCTTTCTTGATACCAGAATACCTGATCGAATGACAGCATCCCAAGATCATATTTTATATACCATGACACAGAAAGAGAGTATTAATATTGCCTAAGGCAAATATGCACCCAAACCCTAGCTTCACCTATGTGCCTACCAAAAGCCAGACAACCAGTCAAGAGTCGTAGCTGGTGGTCTCATGCATATATTTTGTCTGTCCCCTTTTTTCCTTGGCTGTCTACCCCACCACTAGGTTAATTAATAGTGTTTCCCATGGACCCTCAACTTCTGAAGGTGGAGGAAGCATTTGCAGAATGAGAAACCATGTGGTGATGCTTACTTATATATGAAGACCACTAGGAATGTGTCTTGCATGGCTCAGTGGGGGTCACTTAGGACTAATTAGTCAGGGCAGACCATTAGGACGGTACTTCCAGACCCCCAAGTAATCCAGGTATGTCAGCATGGCACTCTGTTGTGCACAGCATGCACAAGAAATCCAAGCAAGAACTAAAAGTTTTCAAAGTGATTAGGAGTTTTGGGATGCTCTACAAATGAAAGAAATTGTGATGCTTCAGGTGGCACAGAATTCCAAGAGCAGGTGGTTTTAATTTTTTAAATCTAGGCACATATTCTAAAACTGGTGATCACTGAAAATGGTGCTTGTAATCAAGATCATCTGTAGCTTCTGAAAATAGAAGCCAGTTCCTGTCAGTAAGTTTTAGCAGGACTGAGTACTTAGTGTCTTATCAGTGGTACAGGAACAGGGATTTGTATATACTGTTTTATTAAGATTAGTATCTCAACAGTGCTCCTTAAGTGAAAACAAAAGGGGAAAAAAAGCTGTAAAAGGACAGAAAAAGTGACTTAATTTCCTGTCATTGCCAAAAGCCTCTAATTTGAATATAATAAATCTCTGTAACAAAATATGGAGTGTATGTTTAGGCCAGTGATTAATATTCAAATGTATCTGAAAAAAATAGTGTGAGCCTGCCTAAGATTTAGCAGTGAGGTTGTAGGTTTGTGTTGCATCCTGTATGCAGTAAATAATACCCTCAAGAAAAACAAACAAACTTAACAAAATCAAGCAAAAATTAAGTAAAAAACTAGACAATTCTCCAGTCAAAGATAGTGTTCCTTGCAAGATAGTTCATTTCTAGTAAGTTGTGATCATTGTTTGAAAAGCCAAGAAGCCTGTGCAGTTTTTCCTTCAATATTTTTCATACAAAGTGGTTTTCTTGCACTTGATTTTTTTACAGCACAACACATCTCCTAATATCACCAAATTACTATCATAAAAACAAAAGGGAGAGGAGGTTGCAATGCAATGAGATGTCATCTGTATTTGTAACAGGGCAATCACTAATTTAAAACTGGCATTGGAGCTTCTTTTCTGGAATTATTGTTAGCTTAGAAAAACAACACTTCAACAAACAACGCTGGAATTTCTGAAGAAAGGCTCAGGTTTAGCACTTGTCCTGTTCTGTGTTCTGACTGTTAGACCTGTACATTTTTAGATGTGTGCACATTCTTTTGCTTTGCAAGTACCCTTTAGTAATTCTCACAGGATCATTGGCTAGAAGGATCATGCATTTTTTTATTTTATGTTTAAAGAAAACATTAAAGAGTCTTACAATACTGTACGTGTAAAATTCTCTTAGGAACTTAAAGTGTGTTTCAACTCATACACATGCTCCTGTGTTACAGGTATGTGCTGAAGAGTAAGCAGTGCAAAATATTTTGTATTCTGCTTTTACAGTGTGTAGGCATTCGGGCTTTTCAGTACAAATGACTGCACAAGGTGAGAGGCACTGGAGAATCAGGCCTCAAAGATTTTCTATACTGGATCAGATCACTGGTGCATTAAGTGTGTCACCTCACAGCTGGATGCACCAAAATGAACCGAGCTATCTGTGTAGTGCTGTGGGAACTACTCTGGCAGACAGGCTGCAGCCAGGAGAGGAGACTGGGGTTTATCTTTCATTTTCTTCGTGTATCTAATCAGAACTGTCCTCATTTCTAATCAGATTGTCCAGACTTCTTAACAGTTAAACAAGAGTATCTGAATCTTGTTGTCAAAAATGTTATGAGACATGGCACTAGAAATTATAAATAATATCATAAGGGGAAAAAAAAACCCTAAACACAACAAAATAAAACAAGCCCAAGCACATTACTTTCTTACTATTTTCACGTGCATTAGAAGGAAATAGTCCACAATATATGAAACACATAATAAGTATGCCCTAATTTGTATCATGGTATTTTACACTGTAGAGCTATTTTGTGCAACTTCACAGCTTAATAGAATGATCCATTTAAGTCAGAAATGTAACTTAATATTACATAAATAATAATTATATACAATATGCAAATATCATCTATCTATAGGAAGTGCCAAATATTGGCAACACGAAGCAGCAAAAATATATAAACACACAAAGCTGTAGAAGTCTTTCAGTGGTCTTATATGCTGAACCACAGTAAGAATCAGATCGTAGCTAATCAACTCAAAGGCACAGGTTTTCCTAAAACATTTCAGCATGCTGATTTCAGCACCCAGAAAATCCAAAGCCCACCCTCCCTGCAGAAAAGCAACATTTTTAGTGTACTTGTAAATTCATTGATCTTAATTGTTATGTAACAGATCTAAGTAGCAATTACCTGTTTGCTACCTGGCTGAAAATCAATGGCAGTTATGTGCATCACGGAATCATAGAATGGTTTAAATTGGAAGGACCCTGAAAAGGTCCAGGGCCCTGCAGTGAACAGGGACATCCTCCACTACATCAGCTTGCTCAGCGCCTTGTCAAGCCTGACGTTGAATAGCTGCAGGGAGGGAATTCAACCACCTCCCTGGGCAACCTATTCTGTGTTCCATCACCCTCATGGTAAAGAAATTGTTCCTAACATCCAATCTAAATCTACTCTTCTCTAATTTAAATCCATTGCTCCTCATCCTATGACTCCAGGCCTTTGTGAACAGTCCCTCTGCAGCCTTCTTGTAGGCTCCCTTCAGGTACTAGCAGGCTGCTATTAGGTCTCCCCCTCTCTCTTCTCGAGAGTGAACAACACCAGGTCCTTCAGCCTCTCCTTGTAGGAGAGGTGTTCCAGCCCCCTGATCATCTTCCTGGCCCTTCTCTGGACATAGCTTCTCTGGAGCTCAGTTTCAGCCACCACAGAAAAAAACAAAAACAAACAACACCAAACAACACAAACACACCAAAGAAAAGGAGGAACAAAAGCAAAAACCAAAACCAACCAATCAACAACCACCAAAAACCCCTCCCCACACCAACAAAATCAAAGAATATATACGCATACAGTCACAAACCTTCTTAAGCTGCTGGTTTGTATACTGTTTTTTAGGAAGTTTCATTTGAACAGTATTTTTAGACATATGCCATATGACTGGTGATCCAGCTTCCTCAGTTTGCAGCATATAAAAGCTTTCAAGAACATGTGTTCCACCATCCTTTCACTTTTAGTCATTCCGACACATTAGGCTAGATTGTAAATATTTTGCCAAAAAAATGAAGATAATTCAGGAATGTATTTTATCTTTTTTTTTTTTAATTCCCATTGAACTAATTAAACAAAATCAAGTAGAGATAAGTAAACCAATGACATTATTTCTAAAAACGGCTGTGTGAAGATCTGTTATTGATAAACTTGAATATTAAGTACTAAACAAGATTGCTTTTGTTGGTTTAAATGTTTTCTAAGCATGCAACTGAGATACCTGATTGTGTGTCACCTGCTGCTGTAGGTGAAGAGCGCAGGCCAGCAATATGGCTGAGCATGGGAATGACTATCCCAGGATTTGCTAGAATGAAGAGCAAGCCCTTGGGCAGTCCTCTGAGGCAGGGAAATCCAAGGTTTAGAGTTTCAAGACACTGCAGAAGAATCAGAGAAAGAAAAGGCTGGAAGAGAAGATGGTAGGCCCTAAGGATGAAATCAAGGTAGAAACAAGAATTGGAGTAACATTCTGGAAACTGCAGGTAATAAAATAAAAAGTACACAGAACTCTTGTCAGGGCAATTAAAGGGCTGTGAATTAGTTGGGGGGTTGTTTTGTTTAATCTTTTAGTTTTGAAACAAAGTGAAAAGCTTGAAAAGAAACAGAAGGTCTCCAGTATGGACTTCTGTTCAGAAAAAAATCTACAATAAAGCTCTATTGTATTCATCCTCCAGAACAGATGCAAGGCTGGTATTGGTGAGCATAGAGCAGGGATTAGAAGCTAGGCTTGCAGATGAAGAGTAAATCCAAGAGGTCATAGCAAGGACTCTTTCTTAGATTCATACTGATGTTCTGATATTTGAAGCCTTCATGCAGCTCATTAATTAAATCTCCTTTTGAGTAAGATCTTTAAAGACAAAAGTAACTGTGAGATAACTAGTAGATATAAGGAAGCAGAGACTGAATTTTTATGGGGGAGGAAGGGTTAACAACAGTATGGCACAGGAGGAAGAGACACCAAGAAGACTCATAAAAATCCTGAACAGCATCAGTTATGAAGAAGCAAACTTTCACTCTGCTTATGGTAGCTAGGCTGCTGCTGGCCTTTTGGGGCTTTGAAAGGCTCAGCACTTTCAGGGTAATGAACAAGTATTTGGTTTGTAGGAGGTAGCAGCATTTCACTCAGGAGCAGCATCTCTTGAAGCACTTGAGAGCAGGAAAAGCTATCTTTTCCTATTTCAGCTTCCTTTGCTCAGAGTTACAATCTATTTAATTGCTGAATAGTTGGAATGTTACCAAAAATTAACCAGCATTTTACCCTCATGTTACCCTCCTCTACAACCTGTTTATGCTCCTCACCTGATGTGTTCCTAAAAAGCAGCTTACTGATAGGTGACAGGATTACCACTTCTGTGATGGCCTGGCTCATCACAGAAGAATGCACATAGATGAATGGTGAGTTTTGTAGCAAAAGGAATTACTATCTTCTTTTTTTTTTTTTTTTACAAATTTACTCCACAGAGATCTTAAGCAGGATCCTGCTTGTCACTGTAATTCACAAATGCTTATCTTCACCCTCTTGGCATAATCAGTTTCATGATGACCAATGTGCAGCTGGTTCCTGCCTATTTGTAGTACAGGATGTCAGACAGAAATGGAAGGAGGAAAAAATGCTTAAGGTAAGCTCAGTGGAAAACCTACTGTAAGAAAGTAATCAACAGGATTCATGCCCAGTTCCAGCTGTGTTTCTATCACTGATTCTTATGTGACCTGGAGTGAGGCGTGTCAGCTTCTCTGGCTTCAAAATTGCCCTAAAAAGGGGGAAATAGAAGTAGAAAAAGCTATTTTAACAATCCTTGGCTGGTTAGAAGATATATTGTACAAGTGCCAATTCATTATAACCAAATTCTGCCAGATAGTAGAGGGGAGGATCTCATCTCAAAAAATATGCTCCTTTCAAACTGTAGCATTCATGAAAAATGTTGCTGGCTGAAAGTGATTAGCATCTTGGCAGCTGTGTTTGGTGGAGTCTGTGATCACACAGGCGAAACAGCTAAAAGGCATTAACTAGGTCTTCCCCAGGTATGCTGCTAGCCACTGGTGGTTTTAATCCTAAAAAAGGAGGAGATCTTCAGAGATGCCCCTATAGAAAGGTGCCATGGGTATTTTTAAGAACTGTGGTTCCACAGCTAGTGTTGGGGCTACCTGGCAGGGTAACAGCTGGAGTTTTCATATGCTTCTGCATCTAGTAACTCATCCCACATGCTTTGTGCAACTGGGAGGCTTCTATACAGGATGGATGGTGTCATTCACAGACACAGTACTCACCATTAAATGAATCCATAGATCAAATCCTCAAAATTAAGCCATTTGGTTTGAGATTTATTTTTTAATGAACTACTCATAAGTTCCAGGGTTACAAAGTATGGAAGTCATGATATTTTGCTTTACTATTAGCATATTCTTTTTTGAGAGAACCAACTGAAATGTATATGTGTGAATGAAGCTATGGGGTTTTTAAGTTCAGGTACTGTTAAAATCTTGGGACCAATAGATTGTTTCAATTGGAAAAGACCTTGGAGATCATTGAGTCAGACCATTGTCTAACTACCAGGTCTAGTGCTAAACCATGTCCCTTAGCACCACGTCTCTGTATCTTTTAAATATCCAGAAATAGTGATTCAACCACCTTCCTGGTTAGCCTATTCCAGTATTTGAGAGCCCTTTCAGTGAAAAAAAAAAGAATCTAATACCCAGTCTAAAATTCCCTGGTGCAACTTGAGGCTGATCACTTCCTATAAGTCTGTAAGTTTGCATGTGTGAGCAGACAGGGAATATTTCAGTTTGCACAGTGATGGCTACTGTCAGAACTGCCCGTAGCAGCCTCTGTTAAGTCTGCAAGAGAAAGCCAAGTCTCACAGAATCTGAGCTGAATAGCACACCCAGCTGCAGCACTGTGGCTAGCAGGGTTCTTCTGTTGCTTTTATTTCTGAAGGCAAGCTAGTTCACTACTAAAGGTTTTTCTGCTCCATAGAGAAAATAATTTTTACTCAGTACATCTATCTGCCTATTATCCAGACAGACAAGCAGGCAGTCAAGAAAGGGCTGAAGAGAAAGTTTCAGCTTAGCGTTTCTCAGAAAGGATGCCCCCTTCCTCCTCCTGTAACTTGTTGCTCTGCTACAGCCTGCATGGCCTCTCCCCCTAACTTGAGAAGTGGTGGCAGCCTGGCACCTCTGCAGGCAGCTGAATGTCTGTCCAGGGCTCCATGCCACCATGTGAGCTCAATGCACCTGCCCTCAATACCTGGTAACACAGCAAGAAACCATTCTAGTCTATCAGAAATCATGGACTTCTTTTCCCTTCATGATGTTTTAATCCTTTCTTCAAGCCTTTGTTAGTTGTACTTGGAAGAACTCCAGGCAACCCAGTAGACAAAACAACGTAATACTTCAAAAAGCACAGTTCACTTGTGTGTCAGTGAGGGTTCACAGACGAATTACACAGAGGTACAAGGCCATTTCTTTCAAACCAGTATCAGTTCCCTCCCGTCTCTGCCTTGCTACTTTGCAACGACATGTAACTGAGATCATCTGCCGAGGTGATGTAAAACCCAGTGTCCCTGAATTCATTATTAGTATTAGTTAAGCAAGGAACAGAGTCAGAAAGTCAAGCGAGGACTTTGTATGTGTACATACCAGAGGCTCTGTCCATCCCGTGAGTGGATAAAGAATGCTGTGTGTTTACAGACAAAAATAATGAAAACTCTAAGGTCATTTAAACCTTGGAGTTTTTTTTAATATGTACAATTCTATTCAGGCTGAAGTGTTTGTGATTTGAAATCCACATTATCACAACGATCTAGGTCTCAATGATCCCCTTCCAGAAGCGAGTTACTCATTGCAGAAGTGAGTTACTCTATCATTTTCTTAGAGAATTACTGAAAGACTTTCTCATGGTGTTTAGGTTGCCAGTTTGAACTGTGTGGCACATAAGTGGGAAGGTAATTAGCACCTCAGAAATACAACTGATCAAAAGTGAATATTTCAGTCTCATTTTGAACCTGCTCAAACAGAGTGGATCTGTAATTTCAGCTCAGATTTGGAAGTAGCTGAGAGTGAATTCTGCTGAGAAGTTATGTTCTGAGAAGACAGAGAAAATGTTGTAATGAAAAGTAAAATGCAATACAGAACAGAAATAGGAAAGAATGAAAAATCTAGAGGATTAGTTGGAAAGTAATCAGAGATAAATAGCTTTTTATAGAAAAAAAACCCTAACCAACAAAAAAAAAAAAAAAAAAAAACCAACAAACCAACAACAAGAAGAAACCCCAAATATTATAGAAGCCCAAGCTGACAGAAGTCCTGTTTTCTATACATGGCATAAACTTGAGTTTTCCTAGAAAGCAAGCTACTACAAGATAATTATCATTGTATAAAGGAGAGGCTTTATGTTACCCAGCAAAAAGTGACACACTCTGTGAATTACTTTGGCCCAGTAAGTAATTCACAAAGGACAGCAAAGCGGTTATCTGGGTAGTATTACTGCTACGCAAAGTGCCAAAGATACGATGAGAGACCATATGTGTGCAGATCACACCATCCAAGTGCAAGCACAAGATGTGGGAGGTGGAGAAAGCAGGTCTGAGTGCAGTCCACACCAGCAGCCTTAAAACATAGAGCCAGAAGCATTCGCAGATCTGCCGATGAAGATTGGACTGTAAATATCCTTAGAATTCTGTAAATAAGTGGAAATACTTAAAATATAAAAGAAAGGAAATTTTGTATAGCAGTTTCCCCTCTCTCTCTGTGCAAGTTTCATGTGCCAGTTATAATGCCTGTTACTTCTGATTTGCCATACAAGAGGAAAGGCAATCAGGAAAGTTCCTGTGTTCACACACACTTCTGTACACATGTGCATCAATAGATCATACACAATTTCTTATAGTAAATATGTAGTGATTAATTTAATGTAAGAAATAATTGCAAACAGCATACTGGGTCATGGGTGACAAATGTATTTATTTACTCAGACTAATATATGCAGAAATAAACAAAATATAGCTTAGAACCAATGTGCAGATGATGTGTTTGCATTTCATATTTGTGAACAGGTTGCAAATTTAAGCACTTAGCAGACACCTCTCTAATTTCCTGGTAATTAATGATTATTGTAATGGTTATTAAGGCCTCAAGTCCTAGCATTGTTAGCTCATCATTGTATTTATGAGTTAAACGTGTCAGAAATACAGGTGGGCAAGAGGCAGCTCCGTTTGCTGTTGCAGTGCTCCGAACTGGAACGTGGGTCCCCCTCTAGCGGGAAAAGCCGGGAAGCGTCCCTCAAGACGCGGGCTGCGCATTCTCATCGCCTCAGCGGCTGACAAACGAAAACTTCCCTGCTCATGCCTCCCTTCAGGTGCTTCGCGCTCAAAAAGATGCAGTGCCACCGATATTTTACCGCAACATGCAGGAAAGCGCTTCTAACAGAACAGAATGAAATGAAGGAAATAAGTTTAGGGCCAAGCATCCTGTTTGACTCCAATGAGAACAGGAGCTGAGCCACACCAAGAAGTTTCCTTTTAGTAAACAGCCACTTAAATTACAATATTCTTTAGAATATGGGTGCTAAAACAGTGCAATTAATGGAGAAAAATAAACAGCAGACAGGACAACAGGTACAAACTTAGCCTACCTTTATTTCTTATGATGTGTTTTAATGGGATGCATTCCCATTTCAGGGAAGAGGGCAACTGAATTATTTGAATGGTCCCATGTTCCTCCACAAATGGGAATGAACTGAAGCATTTTTTATCACATGGTGCTATGGTTGCACAGAGTGAAGGCAGAACTATGATCCTCAGAGTCCTCAACTACCCAGGACTTCCATCCTTACACAATACTGGCTTTCTCCCGTCTCAGTTTCCCCATTAGCTATGGGACCCCCAACACCAGCGGGACATAGACCTGCTGAAACGGGTCCAGAGGAGGGCCACAAAGGTGGTCAGAGGACTAGAGCACCTCCCCTATAAAGACAGGCTGAAGGAATCGAGGCTGTTCAGCCTGGAGAAGAGAGAGCTCAGGGGAGACCTTATTAGCTACATTTCAATATCTGAAGGGGACCTATAGGAAGGCTAGGGAAAGACTGTTTAGAAGGGCTTGATAGGACGAGGGGCAGTGGCTTAAAACTGGAACAGGGTAGATTGTTTGACATCACGAGGAAGTCATTTACAATGGGAGTGGAGAAATATTGGAACAGACTGTCCAGGAATGTGGTTTAGACCCTGTCCCTGGAGATGTTAAAAATCAGACTTGATGTGGCCCTGGCCAGTCTGATCTATTTGGACGTATTCTGTTGACTTCAGAGGGGTTGGACAAGATGAGAGTCACTTCCAACCCAATGCAATCTGTGAATCTTCAAACTAATGAAATTGCTTACCCTTGGAGTTCCTCAAAGGTGAAGTGTGTACTCATCAGCAAAGTTATTAAGTATATATACACAGCAGGAGTGTATAAACATACAGCACTGGCCACCTGGGTTCCAGAAATCCCACCTTTGTAGACAGAGGAAAACTGGACTGGATACAATAAGCAATGATATCTTAGCTGCATGCTCCCTGCCCTGGTCAGGAATCCTTGTATTGCACAGACTCTTTCAACACTTCGTCACCTCCATATTGAAATGAAAACAGGCAGGAACTTTTTAGACACACTACAAAAAAAACATCTCTGAACCTCCAAAAGAGGCTGAGATCACAAAAGTATTTGTTTCCATTAGGTAAAACGTTAACTGTGAAGGGAATAAACCACTCTCTGCAAAGTGAAGTTCACTGTACTGTGCCTATGCACAACTCCAAGAAAATTAGATCTAGAAGGTAGGCAAGGAATGACACAGGTTTGTCACAGCAGGTTTCTTTCATGCGGAAGCTGAATCCCTTTCACAATTTGGCTTAGGCCTCCAGGAGGTTCCCTGAACCGGCTCATATTCCCTCTGCACCCATCCTGTGATACATATGTACTGCACACATTTTTTACATTTAAACATTCATGTTTACAGGTAGTTTTCCAGTATTCAAAAAATGTGGCAAAAGTAGATGTAGAAGTAGAAGTTGTAAGATGCTAGAAAGTGTCGTGCCAGCTTCTAGAAAAGCTTCTCAGAATCAATACACATGGCCAGGAAATACCCCTGCCCGCAACCCAAGGTTGGTTAGCTTTTCAAAAAGGGTTTTTTAAGAAGCTCATTTTAATGTTTTAATGTCACAGCAGATTGCAGTGGTGCTCTGTTATATAAAGAGAAGAGAGAAGGGGATATTAACTATTTATAATTTGCATAATGATTGAGGACTCTCCTTAGCTGAATGCTTGCTAATTTGCAAGACAAAAACAATGAATGCTCACTTTCAACCTGCATCTAGTTAAGTCCTAGTGGAAATCCGTGGCTGAGACTTCTTTTTGCATGTTTGCGTACAGCTGAACATGTACCTTCAGAGCATTAAAGTGGTTCTGTTGAGACTTTCAAAGCAGCCTGTGAAAGTTAGTGGGATTTTCACATGTGGTCTATTTTTGGGAATTGAGAGCAAGTGCAGGTGCAAGCAGAGATACTAATATAAATTCTAGCTTGAAGTTAAAAGACTAATATAAAATACTTAATTAGAAGTGATAAATCATATCCTTGTTATCTAGTGTTTATGCATTAGCAAGAAGGAGAACTGTATGACTTCCTAAATATCTTAAACAGCTATGTTTGTATCTTTTTTTAACTGCATTAGAAGAAAACTAATCATGTAGGAAATGGCCACTTGATTCTAATAGCAGATTCCTGCCCAGTTCTCTATGAAAGATCAAACCAGCAATGCAGTGCTTACTCCCCTCTCAGGGAATTCCTCCTGGGACACAAAGCTGGCACCTAACTGCAGAAAATCACCGATGTTGAATACTCAGCTCCACTTACACACCAGGCACTGTCCTACTTATTCACAGGGTAAGCTGGTGATGCCTCTGTATCCACATGTGTTTTTATCATGATCAGGCTTCCTACATTTCCCACTACTGTTACTTTAGCTAGATTTTTCCTGTGCTTGAGAGTTTGAATGTTTTGGCAGGGTTTACAAATAGAGTACAGCTTTTGACCTCCAAATCTGCACCAGGCATTTATCAGCCTGAATGTGGTGTTAGTTTTATGGACATTTCTGCTATTAGTTCATAACAGTTTCTAGTCTGCCTGGTTTTCCATTCTGATCAGATGAGCACCTGTTAGTCTCAGGACTGGGCAGCCTACATGAACTGCTTAGACACCAGTAGAGCCTCCGAGATTGCCACTGACAGCACAGCACAACTGAGCACTCTCATATTTGGGTTACAAATCCAGTAGTCACACAAGGCTTGTATCAACACTGAAGAGCTGAATAAGCAGCTCTACAAATACAGAAGGGACTGTGCTCAACCAGCCTCCGGATGCCCTCTTGATGTCTGAAAGGGGGTTGGTAGCATCTATCTGCAAGGGAGCACCTCAGAGTGAAAATGGTTTTATAACATACTCAGCCAAAACAAGGCCAGCATTACTTGTTTTCAGCAAACACCACAGAGGACCTCTGTTGCTGAAGGTCTGCAACAACGTCTACAAAAATATTTAAGTTTGCACAGCTTAGTGCACATTTTGTAAGATCCGATTCTTAGCCTGTCTGCAAAACCCAAGAAGTCTGTGTCTACCTGAGTGTCAGGCTGCAAGGGTTTGATTAGCATCTGCCCTGCTCCATCAAAGTACAACAATTAATTTGCTTCTTCCCCTTCTTTCCACAGAAGAGCTGAATTGATTAAAAATATATAAATGTAAATTTGACACCTTCTCATGTCATAGTTACAGCATTTTGCACTGGCCTCTTAGTACATGCAGCATGTGACATGCTCATGGCCACAGTTCCCCAAGATTTAGCCAGTGAGTTGACTCTATCATCCCCTCCAGACAAACAAGATACTGCACTTTAAGGAGCGGTCCCTGGACAATTTGCAAGTGAAACATTTCAGTTTACTACATGGGATAATGTCTCTCTCTAGTGGCTAGGTACAGTCAGTATAGCAGCCTGCTTTTCTTACAGTTCTAGTAAAGCACACTGGCGTCGTCAAATTCTGTGCTAAAGGCACCAGGTGAAAGCACTTTGTTGAGTACATCGTTGATGCATTGTCCTGACTTCCCTCGATTGAATTAGCAATTGCTCAGTTTTGCAGAGATTAGTATCTATTGATTTTTATAGAAAGACTATGGCTTATAAAGAGATAAAAGCTGATGAAAATATCCAACATTTGGAAATTTGTTTCTGCATAAGTGCATTGCAATCAAATTATGGCTTTTCTATGACTTCTGAAGTCCCAAAGGTGTATAACATTTAGACATTTCTCTCAGCTCCCAATGTGTTTGAACTTCTTGTTCTCCTGTAAGACAACAGAATGTTCAAGTGGGGGAAATTCTAATAAAAAGGAGTGACATTTGAGTGTTAAGAGGCTGTTAACTTGATATAGATTCTGTCTTGTCCACTTGCTCACAAACAGTAGTTCGGTCCAAGTTATTGGTTTCTGAAGGCCAGATTTTTAGAGGTAGATGCAAAAAAGCTAACAGTTACACATCTATAACAGACTTCTGTAATTCCTCTTTGTGCATATGGAGATGGAATGCCTGCTCTTTTGAAAACCCTGTTATACATCCAGTTTTCTCACAACAATAACTCACCTTCACCATTAATGAGACACAATGGTGGCTTGGTAAAAATAAAGTAGAGATTTCAATTCAGCCTTTAGTGTCCAGTGACCTGCAGGTTGTTGATACTGACTAGGGTGGAATCTGGTAACCACAAGATGCTAACTGGAGGTCGGTACTGCCACTACAAAGATTACAAGTGTAACTAAGTGATTTCTATATCTAAGGATGCCTGTCTTACAGTAAGAGTCAGTAAAGCCTCAAGACCTAAAATCTCTTGATAGTGTTTTTAAACACACCTGTTCAGTTAGACCAGCACAGATCATATGTGAATTGCAGTCCCCTTGCAGGTGTCTTGCAGAGCATCATTCCCTAAAACAGAAGGGCAACTTTGTTGGGTGGTGGAGCACTTAGACTTCTGGACACATTGAGGACGCTCCATCATGATAGCTGACCCCTTGTCAGGGTCCAGAGAACAGAGATTAACAGTATCTCTGTCCAGAGGAGCAAGATCTGTTTGTATGGATTTCCATGTTGTGAAATTAAGGTGCAAACGACATCCTATATCACCACGAAACTATTTATTAAAGGATAAGGTTGGACAAAACAGAGGGAGAGAGGGGGAAGGGGGAGAGAAAGAGATAAAGAGAATGACAGAGGAGAGAAGAAGCAGGGAAGGAAAAGAGCTGTGATCATATTACCCGCAATCGCAGATGTAGGGGAGAGAAAGAGATGGGATGATCTTCTATGGAGTTCGTCAGAGGTTCTTCTGGTGGAGGTCCACTTGGTGGTCTGCTGGGAGTGCCACTTGGTGGTCTGCTGGGAGTGCCACTGGTGGTCTGCTGGGAGTGCCACTTGGTGGTCTGCTGGGAGTGCCACTGGTGGTCTGCTGGGAGTGCCACTGGTGGTCTGCTGGGAGTGCACTGGTGGACCGGTGGGAGTGCCACACTTTGGCAGGCATTCTTCCTGCCTTTTATACAGTTGTCTGCTCAATGTCTGGCTGCAGCTCCCCAGGAAATCTTCCTGTGTATTCTCATACCCTGAATACACATAAACCTTTTCCCTTGGGGGTAGCTGAGGTAAGATGTAGGCATCCTGGGCATTCCAGCCAGGCTGAGGTCCAGGTCTTTCGAAGGCATTGTCTGTTGATTTGCATCCCTGAGCTTTAGGCCAAGCAAATAGTCTGAGTCTCGGAGGTTACCAAAGGCAATCTTTGTCTTTGTTGATTAGGGAGAGACGATGCAATCTTTATCTTTCTTGATGAACAAGAGAGAGGATTTAGACTCTCACACTCCCACAGCACTCAGTCTGGGAGGGCACCAAGGCAACAGCTGAAAACAAGCCTATGTTCTACCCTTGCTCTCTGCAATGCAGTGCAAATTTGCTGTAGTCAATGGGTGAGACAAGAACTGCAAGAGAGAAAGAAATGCTGGCTATGACAGAGAAAATGTTCTACTTCTAGAAAAAAACACTGTTTTAGAGAATGGCTAAGCCAAAAAGAAGGAAACTTGGGAACAGGAAGCAGGGAAAGCTCATGCACCAAATTATAAAACAAGACACTGAGACTGGAAAAATAATATGTTCACATTCTACTGAAACTGCAAACAAATCAGCAGCAACAAGATCAAAGATCTTTTTCCAGTTTTCTAGTCCTATTTTGCATTTCCAAGACCACGCCAATATTTATTTAAGGCAAAATAAACTAACAAGCAAGAGTCAAACAAACCAACGGAGTTCCTACTCTGAGATGAACTGCAGGCTTGATATTTCAAAATTAACAGATATCTTGCCATATCATGTAGGCTCTTGCATTTACCTGGGGCAGACAAAGGTTTTGTATTGCTAAGTCCAGTGAAATGGCAGAATTTGAACTTCTGCAACTGTCTGAAACTTCCAGAAATGTCCAAAGCATTAGGACATTCAGGGTGGTTTGCTGCCCCTTCTCAGAAGCTCTGAGACTAGTGATAAAGGCAGCGTTGACACTGGAAATAAACAGACTGCCTTTTCTTGGAGAGGGCCAGGAAGTGCACCTAGAGGATGGCTGGCCTTGCTTGAGTGCCAAAGGAGTCCATCCCACTCTGCAGGTTGACTCCTGCCTAAGATAATGGCATGTTTCAGCAGGGAATAAGGCCTGTGAATTGCAGCTGTACATGAATATTGATATTAGCCACCAAGCACTCTTCTCTCTGTCTTCCTCCCCAGGAGAGTTGAAGTGCTTTCTCAGCAAGGGTGAGACAATGCTTCCAGGGAGACCGAAAGGAGGAAATTGTTTCCCATTTCTGCTGCCTTAGGGCTCACTATTGCTTCTATGAAAATGAATGGTGAAACTGCCATTTACTGTGGAAGAAGCAGGATCAGACCCTTGTTTTCCTGCCAGACAACACACCCTCATAATTGTGTATTCACACCATATTTTGATAATGGTTCCTTACAGACTAATTAATGTGAATGTTTAAGAAGTCTAGTTTTAATATGTTAGTACTAAAGGAGAGACTGCAGCCCTGTGGGAGATTTTATGTATTTTACGTATTTCCCACTGCTGAGTAACTTAAATCCTAATGTGTATGGAGAGAAGGGAGCATAGAAATCTACAGAGCAAGATACAGACACTTCTTTTACAGAATGGATTTTATACAATTAAAAATCACTCCTGTGAGCAGCAGTGGAGATTGGTTTTAGTTTCTAATAGATGTGCTTCTGTATGAGATCTAATAACATGCAAACTCTGAAGTTTTTTCTGCCATCTAGAGGTGTGGATTCTCTGGTGACTCATAGAGTCATAGAGCTGCCTCTGTGGCAGCTCTCTTGCCATAACATTAAACAGGGACTTTTTGTCTTCTAACCAGCCTTTCATGACGATTGCAGGGACTTAGCAACTTGGAAATTGCTATTTTTCTACTAGTTCTTGTTGATGGACACAAAAGTTCCTGAGCAAGGAAAGAAATATGGGCAGACAGAAATTATCACCACATAAGACCTATTTCCTTAGGAATGAAGCTTAGGCATCCATTGTGAAATGAAAATACCCTGTTCCTTAAAATAAACCAACAAAACACCAAAAAACCCCAACAAACAAAAAATCCAAACAAAACCCAAAACCAACCAACCAACCAAAACACAAAACTAAAAACCAAGAAAAAAACCCCAAACACCCCAAACAGCAACAAGAGCAATGGAAATGGGTATCAGTGCTAATGATCTGACTCACAGGATTCTCATAATTAGCAACTGATTCATTACGTTTCTTAGAAATAGCCATGATATTTTTTAATCTGTTCTTTGTGTCTTGGAAGCAGAGGTGAAAAGGCCAGAAGAAGCTTAACCCAAGCACAGATCAGATGGTAAGTCTGGCTGATCCCTTATAATATAACATGGTTCCAATGAGGAATCTGTGTTTGGCTTTTTCTGTACCTCATTTAAAGCAATGGTATATGAACAGTACCATGGAAATGATCAGGGGGCTGGAACACTCCTCCTACAAGGACAGATTGAGGGAGTTGGGCTTTTTCACCCTGGAGAAAAGAAGACTCTGGGGAGACATAATAGAGGCATTCCAGTACCTGAAGGGGTCCTACAAGAAGTCTGCAGAGGTACTATTGACAAAGGCCTGCAGTGATAGAATGAAGGGCAATGGGTTGAAATTAGAGAAGATGAGATTTTGACTGCATGTTAGGAACAAGTTCTTTAGCATGAGGGTGGTGGACCACTGCAATAGGTTGCCCAGAGAGTTAGTTGAGGCCCCATCCCTGGAAATATTCAAGGTCAGGCTCAACCGGGCTCATGAGCAAGCTGATGTAGTGGAGGATGTCCCCTGCTGACTTGCAGCAGGTTTGGACTGGATGACCTTTGGAGGTCCCTTCCAACCGCATCCATTCTATGACAGTTAAGACACAGTGAAAATCTTGTAGGTTATCACTAATACCTGTATCAGTTCAAATATGGTTGCGACCATCTGTGTGTTTTGGCTCAGAGCATTTACACCACAGAGGTCTCCTCTGCTTCCTGACACAGATTAAATAAAAAATATATATCTCAGGTTTTATAATTTTCACTCTGTGAGGCAGAGCCTGCAGTATATATCCAGGCTATATTAAAGGCCATAGATGCATTGGTCTACAGTAGTAGTACACGGCACCTGAAAAGCTGTCACAGTACACGTAGTTGCAGAGTATTCACAAGCAAGACACAACTGAGATGAGGTGCCACCAGCTGGCATGCACCCTGGCCATCATGCCCCATCACCACTTCTTTCCTCTCTGGGCAGCCTCTGCCAGGCAAGCTTTTTAGCTGGCCACAGCAGAAAGATCAACCTCATTCAGTGCCAAGCATGCATGCAAACAGGACTATGGGAAAAGACAAGGTATAGATGGTGGCACCATGGGCTGGCCAGAGAAAGAAGTCCACCTTACTGGTTGTAGTTATCTGGCAGCTACACTAAAATCAAAGAAAATCATCAAATGTTTCCCTTATCTGCCTGTGAAGTCAGTTAACACCAAGTGTAGGTGTAGGTGTTGCATTCAGCTGACCTAGTAGGTAATGGGCACTAATAATGATCTTCCACCTAA